>NC_055992.1:19688262-19988830 GCF_018446385.1 Zingiber officinale
CCATAAAGTTAGCACATCCTACTATTAACCTGCCTAAATTATGTATGACATGTGCATAATTAAACTAATACCAAATACACAGAGGCAAAACCCTAGCTCTGATACCAATTGTTGGTTGCTACTCGGAAAACCTAGAGGTTCCACTATACAAAAATTTTGTACAAAGGTCTAAACCTTTTCCTAGCTACCATGTGTTCTTTAAATTAAATTTTGGATCGCCTGCGGAACTTAACACGTTTGATCCAAAACTTAATCTATTCGTTCTTTTAGGTTTTGACTTGGGTCTCCTGCGGAACTTAACACGTTCGACCCAAATCACCTTAAGTTATTAATTCCATTAAATATTAATTTTCATAATTGGTTCCCAGTACTGACGTGGCGAGGCACATGGCCTTCTTGGATATGGGAGCAACCACCACCGACTAGACAAAACCTTTTATGGAAAGCTAATATTTAATTTCCTAAAATAACTTTAGGTTAACCGAAAAGAACAATCAAATCACAACGGAAAAAAAAAACAAAAGAACACAACATCGAAAAACATGTTCGAAATACTAGAATCGCATGCCTCTTGTATTTGGTATTATTTCCATAAATAACTAGCATGATGCGGAAAGAAAAATTACTAGTTATACCTTCTAGAAAGACCTCTTGATCTTCTACCGTATTCCTCTTCTAACCTCGGACGTTGTGTGGGCAACGATCTTCCGAGATGAGAACCACCAAGCACCTTCTTCTTCCTTGCAAGTTTCGGCCATCAAAACTTCCTCTAGGATGAAGAGGTTCGGCCACCACCACCATGCTCCAAGGGATGCTAGAAAAGAGACTTCTTTTCTCTCCTTCTTCTCCTTCTTAGATCCGGCCACCAAAGATATCTCCACCATGAGAAAGTTTCGGCCACACAAAGGAGAGGAGAGAAAATAAAGGGCCGGCCACACCCAAAGAAGAAAAGAGGGAGAAAAATAATAGAGACTGTTCCCTTTGAAGCCTCCTCTACCCCCTCTTTTATAATCCTTGGTCTTGGCAAATAAGGAAAATTTAATAAAAACTTCCTTAATTCTTTTGCCATTAAAAAAGAAAATTTATTTAATTAAAAATAATTTTTCTTTTCTATTTGTTAATGGACGGCCACCTTAATCCCTTTAATCAAGGAAATTTTAATTCACACAAGAATTAAAACTTCCTAATTTGCTTCCGGAAATTTATAAAAATTTCTCAAATAATTTTTCCCTTCATGGTGGTTAATAAAAAGGAAATTTTATAAAGTAAAATATTTCTTTTAAACATGTGGATAATAAGAAAGTTATCTTTATAAACTAAAATCTCTTTTAATCTACAAATAAGGAAAGATATCAAATCTTTTCTTAATCTTTTGTAGAAACTTATAAAAGAGAATATTTAATTTTAAACTCTCTTTTAAATCATGAACATGATTAAAAAGGAAAGTTTTATTAAAATTTAAAATCCACCTTTAATCAACAAATAAGGAAAGATTTCAAATTTTAAACTCTCTTTTAAACATATAGATGATTTACAAATAAGGAAAGTTTTTACCAAAAATTAAAACCATCCTTTTAAACTACAAATAAGGAAAGAGATTAATCACTTCTCTTAATCTTTTGTAGAAAGTTATAAAAGGAAATTTTTAATTTTTAAACTCTCTTTTAAAATCATGATATCCACATAAGAAATAATTTTAATAAAAATCCTTTTTAACATTCTAGTGGCCGGCCACCTAAGCTTGGGACCCAAGCTTTGGCCGGTCACCTACATGGCTCATCCATTTGGTCTTGGCCGGCCCTAGCTTGGGTTCCAAGCTAGCTTGGCCGGCCCCATTGGATGGGTAAGAAGGTGGGTATGCGGTGGGTATAAATCTCTATATACTAGAGGCTACGATAGAGACCGAGAGGAGGAATTGGTTTTGGTCTCCCGATGAAATTAAGCATCCCGTGTTCGCCCCGAACACACAACTTAATTTCATCAATAATAATTCATTCCACTAAAGAACTATTATTGAACTATCGCACCAATCCCAAATTACATTTTTGGGCTCCTTATTATGAGTGTGTTAGTCTCCCTATGTTTAAGATAATCAATGTCCACTAATTAAGTAAATTACTGACAACTCACTTAATTAATATCTTAGTCCAAGAGTAGTACCACTCAACTTCATCATCATGTCGGACTAAGTCCACCTGCAGGGTTTAACATGACAATCCTTATGAGCTCCTCTTGGGGACATTCTCAACCTAGATCACTAGGACACAATTTCCTTCTATAATCAACAACACACACTATAAGTGATATCATTTCCCAACTTATCGGGCTTATTGATTCATCGAACTAAATCACACCCATTGATAAATTAAAGAAATAAATATCAAATATATGTGCTTGTTATTATATTAGGATTAAGAGCACACACTTCCATAATAACTGAGGTCTTTGTTCCTTCATAAAGTCAGTATAAAAGAAACGACCTCAAATGGTCCTACTCAATACACTCTAAGTGTACTAGTATAATTATATAGTTAAGATAAACTAATACCTAATTACACTACGACCTTCCAATGGTTTGTTCCTTTCCATCTTGGTCGTGAGCTACTGTTTATAATTTATAAGGAACCGATAACATGATCTTCTGTGTGTGACACCACACACCATGTTATCTACAATATAAATTAATTGAACAACTACATTTATCATAAATGTAGACATTTGACCAATGTGATTCTTATTTCTAGATAAATTTTATACCAAAAGCTAGGCTTTTAGTATACATCCTAACAACTAGGACATAGTTTCCTTCTATAATCAACAACACACACTATAAGTGATATCATTTCCCAACTTATCAGGTTTATTGATTTATCGAACTAAATCTCACCCATTGATAAATTAAAGAAATAAATATCAAATATATGTGCTTGTTATTATATTAGGATTAAGAGCACACACTTCCATAATAACTGAGGTCTTCGTTCCTTCATAAAGTCAGTATAAAAGGAACGACCTCAAATGGTCCTACTCAATACACTCTAAGTGTACTAGTGTAATTATATAGTTAAGATAAACTAATACCTAATTACACTACGACCTTTCAATGGTTTGTTCCTTTCCATCTTGGTCGTGAGCTACTGTTTATAATTTATAAGGAACCGATAACATGATCTTCTGTGTGTGACACCACACACCATGTTATCTACAATATAAATTAATTGAGCAACTACATTTATCATAAATGTAGACATTTGACCAATGTGATTCTTATTTCTAGATAAATGTTTATACCAAAAGTTAGGCTTTTAGTATACACTCTAACAAAAATGACCAAGAGGTCTTTTAAGGCTAAGGGGTATAGAGTCAAAGATGTGTTGGAATTGGTTCATTCTGAATTATGTGGACCTATGACTATCTAAGCAAGAGGTGGTTTCGAATATTTCGTCTCTTTTATAGATAACTATTTGAGATACGGATACATTTACTTGATGCGCCGCAAGTCTGAGTGCTTTGATAAATTTAAAGAGTACAAGGCTGATGTGAAAAAATGTCATGGTAAAAGTATCAAGACACTACGGTCAGATCGTGGTGGCGAGTACCTCTTAGGAGAGTTTAGGAGTTAGTTATCATAGGTCGAGATTCAATCTCAATTGTCTACACCTAGTACACCCCAACAGAATGGTGTGGTAGAACGAAGGAACAAGACTCATATAGAAATGGTTAGATCAATGATGAGTTATTCAGAATTACCAAATTCATTTTGGGGATATGCTCTGGAAATAACAGTGTACATTCTGAATATGATACCTTCTAAGTCAGTACCCTTTACTCTCATAGAATTGTGGAATGGGCGTAAGCCTAGTCTGAAGCATATTCGAATTTGGGGTAGTCCAGCACATGTGCTGAAGGGAGACACTGATAAGTTAGAATCACGTACAAAAGTTCGCTTGTTTGTGGGTTATCCTAAAGGAACGAAAGGTGATTTATTTTATAGTTCTAAAGACCAGAAGGTCATTGTTACTACCAATGCCCGATTTTTAGAAGAAGACTATGTAATGAACCACAAGCCCATGAGTAAAATTGCTCTTAAGGAAATTAGAGAAGACACGTCTAATTTAGTACAAACTGTACAAGATGAGATACCACAAGAAACTGCAACACGTGTCATAAATGATGCACGATTACAAGAAGTGGCTCGTCGTAGTGGGAGGGTTGTTAGGCAACCTGATAGATTCATATTTTTGGGAGAGTCTTCGGACTTGATCCCTGGTGAACATGAACTTGATTCCCCGGACATATGATGAATCACTTCAAAATAAAAATACAGCATCTTGGCAAAGTACAATGAACTCTGAAATAGAATCTATGTATTCTAATCAGGTCTGGGAGCTTGTAGAACCACCAAATGGTGTAAAACCCATTGGATGTAAATGGGTCTATAAAATAAAAAGAGGGACAGATAGGAAGGTGGAAACTTTCAAAGCGAGTCTTGTTGCAAAAGGGTATACTCAGAAAGAGACAATCGATTATGAGTAAACCTTTTCACCGGTAGTCATGCTTAAGTCTATCCGGATTCTTTTATCTATTGCTGCTCATATGGATTATGAGGTTTGACAAATGGATGTCAAGATAGCTTTCCTTAATAGAAGTCTTGAAGAAAACATCCATATAAAGCAACCAGAGGGATTCATTGACTATGGACTAAAGCAAGCTTCGAGATCTTGGAACATCCGATTTAATGAAGTAATCCAGTCTTATGGATTTATTCAGTGTCCGGATGAGTCTTGTGTATACAAGTAAAGTGATGGAAACGTGGTGGTATTTCTTGTACTATACGTAGATAACATTTTGCTCATTGGCAATAATGTCAAAGTGTTGTCAGATGTAAGGGTATGGTTGTCTAAGCAATTTGATATGAAGGACTTGGGAGAATGTGAACATATTCTTGGGATCATAGTAATAAGGGATCGCAAGAAAAGGATATTGTTCTTATCCCAAGCTTCATACATCAATACTATCCTAGCTCGTTTTAGCATGCAAAACTCCAAGAAAGGTTTTCTACCTTTTCGGCATGGAGTACCTTTATCTAAAGATATGTCTCCTAAGACATCAAAAGAGATAGAGGAAATGAAGGCAGTTCCTTATGCTTCGGCTGTAGGGAGCCTTATGTATGTGATGCTATGTACGAGACCGGATATCTGTTTTGCCATGGGCATGGTTAGCAGATATCAAAGTAATCTAGGACAAGGACATTGGACTGTCGTAAAGTATATATTGAAGTACCTGAGAAGGACTAGAGATTATATGCTGGTTTATTAGGCAGATGATTTGCTCCCTGTGGGTTACATGAATTCAGACTGATAGGGACAATAGTAAGTCAACCTTAGGGTTTTGTGTTTACTTTAGGAGGTAGAGCCATAACAATGGAGGAGTGTTAAGCAGAAATATGTTTCAGACTCCACCGTGGAAGCTGAGTATGTGGCAGCCTTTGAGGTAGCCAAAGAAGCTGTATGGCTCAGAAACTTCTTGATGGACTTAGATGTGATTCCTGGTTTGCCCAAAATTATCATAATTTATCGTGATAATAATGGTGCAGTAGCAAACTCGAAGGAACCACGAGCTCATAAGGCAAGTAAACACATTGAGCGCAAGTACCACCCAATACGAGACATAGTAAAACAAAGAAAAGTTGTTGTTGCCAAGATTGCATCAGATGATAACCTGGCAGATCCTTTCACTAAGGCCATTCCGGCGATAACTTTTGATTGGCATGTTGAAGGGATGAGAATCAGATGTATGACAACATTTATGGCAACATAGTCTTTTAGTATAAGTGGGAGATTGTTAGGATGTATACTAAAAGCCTAGCTTTTTGTAAACATTTATTTTTAAAAAAGAATCACATTGGTCAAATGTCTACATTTATCTTAAATGTAGTTGTCCATTTAATTTATATTGTAGATAACATGGTATGTGGTGTCACACAAAAGATCATGTTATCAATTCTTTATAAATTATAAAGAGTAGCTCACAACCAAGATGGATTGAGACAAACCATTGAAATGGTTGTAGTGTAATTTGGTATTAGTTTATCTTGACTATAAAATTACACTAGTACACTATGAGTGTATTGAGCAGGACCATTTGAGGTTGTTCTTTTTATACTTACTGCATAAAAGAATAGGACCTTAGTTATTATTGTTGGTGCAACCTTAGGTCAAGGTTGACTTGGTTGACCTGACTCGAGTTGGTCAAGGGTGACCTGACTCGAGTTGTATTTTGATGTTTGACAATGTTTGAGGAGAGTAGAAAAGTTGTATTCTGATGTGTTGACAAGAATATGAACTTGGGAGATTGTTGGTACAACCGTAGGTCAAGGTTGACCTGGTTGACCTGAAAAGTCCTAGTATGGAGACTTGGCACGGGAAAAGTCCAAGTATGGAGACTTGGCACTGGAAAAGTCCAAGCAGGGAGCTTGGCACGAGGGAAAGTCCTAACTGGGATGTTAGGCAGTTGGAAAGTCCTGGTGAGTGAAGCCAGGCAATGGGAAAGTCCTAACTGGGATGTTAGGCAGTTGGAAAGGCCTGGGGAGGGAAGCCAGGCAGTGGGAAAGTCCTAACTGGGATGTTAGGCAGTGTGGAAAGTCCTGGTAAGTGAAGCCAGGCAGTGGGAAAGTCCTAACTGGGATGTTAGGCAGTTGGAGAGTCCTGGTGAGTGAAACCAGGCAAGGGAAAATCCAGATGGATCAGGGATGATCGGACTTCTGGTGTTGGAAAGTCCAAGTAGGTCAAGGGAGTGATCGGATACTTGGCACGAAGAGGAAAATCCAGATGGATCAGGATGATCGGACATCTGGTGTGGAAAAGTCTAAGTGGGTCAAAGGATTGATTGGACACTTAGCGGTCGCGAGTCAAGAGAGTGACCGGATGCTAGGATGATGTACCAACAGTCAAGGTTGACCGGATGTTGGTGTGGAAGCCTTAGGTTTAGGGTTGAGAAGTTTGGATCGGTCCGGTGACCGATCCGGATATCTGCGTTTGCTCGATCGGTGGTGACCGATCAATCGATCGAGAGCTCGCTGATTGTTACTGATCGGTCTGGAGACCGATCAGGAGGCAACGCAACCTCGCGAGAAGAAAGACGTGGATCGGTCTGCTGACCGATCCACCCATGGCCTGATCGGTCCGGCAGACCGATCAGGCATAGATCAGTGGCGGAAGAACCGAAGCCTGATCGGTCTATGGACCGATCAGGATGTTCCCTGATCGGTCCACAAGACCGATCAGGAGACGCCGATCAGACGAGGGACCGAAGCCTGATCGGTCTGTGGACCGATCAGGAGGTTCCCTGATCGGTCCATTGACCGATCAGGATCTAGCCGTTGCGACGCAACGGCTAGTTCTCTGCTCTTCTTCTTCGCAGGTATAAAAGAGGGCTACAGGACTTCGGTGAAATCTGCTTCTGCAGCTACTTCTTCTTCCTTCTGGAAGTTCTCTCCTGCCTGAAGCTTCTGCTTCTTCTTCCTGCTGAGCTTTGTTGAGCTCGTTGGGTGCTAAAGCTTCGCATGAGCTTCTTCCTGTTGCTAGTTTTCTAGCTAGGCTTGGATCCGAGAAGCTGCTGCTTCACCAGGGTTCCTGCTGACTTCAAGAAGGCAAGCAAGTGTTGTTTACATTTCTGTTCTTGTTTTCTTGTTCCTATTTGTACTCCTATTGCTGTTGCAAAGATTGTGGTGAGGTCTCTCCACCCACAAGGAGTATCTATTAGCCGGGTTTCCGGGGACTCATCCACCGACGGATTGGTAGTCTTCGTCCACCTTACGGACACGCCGAGGAGTAGGAGTTCATCTCCGAACCTCGTTATATGGTTTGTTTTTCTTCTCCTGTTTTCTTTCTATGTTGTATTTCCGCTGCACTAACCTAATCGTAGGAAGAAACGCGAAAGATTGGGGTCGGCTATTCACACCCCCCTCTCTAGCCGTACGAAGGATCCTAACAAGTGGTATCAGAGCAAGGTTTTGCTCTTCATCGGATTAACACCCGGGGAGCACGAGCTAGAGGATGGATCTACTCGGAGAAGATGTCACCATTCCACCCTTCTACGAATGCGGTGACTTCGCGTATTGGAAGGTAAGGATGAAGTACTTTCTTATGACTAACATAATGAATTGGTTTTGTGTACAAGAAGGTTTTACTCCTCCGGTGGATAAGGAAGGAAAACCTCTTGAGAAGAAGGAGTGGACCAAAGAACAAATTCACAAATCTGAAATCAACGAAAAGGTAACGAGAATAATTGAATTTTCATTGCCTACTAACATCTTGTGTAAGATAGGTTACAACAATGCCAAGGAATTATGGGATAACTTGGCCAAGTACCATGAGGAGAGCTCCACTTCAAATCATGAAGAGGAGACAAGTGAGTCATCAAGTAGCTCACATCATGGAGGAGAGGAATTAGAAGTTGAGGGTTACTCAACATCTAAGGACGAAGAGGAGGAGAGTTCTTCTTCAAGTTCGGAGCACGAAGAAGAAGCTTCTACCTCCGGGAGGGATGAAGAAGAGAGCATCCATCTATCCTCAGCCCTAGGTAACTTAAACACCTTAAGTTCAAGTAAATTTCATATAATGTGTTTTGAGTGTAGGGAATTTGGACATTACAAGAGTAAATGTCCAAAGAAGACTAAGAAGACTCCACCGGCGCCAAAGATCAAGGAAGTCGGAGTCCCAAAACGCAAGGGCAAGGAGCACGTGGTGTGCTTCCAATGCAAGCAACGGGGACATTATAGGAGTCAATGTCCAAGGGGGAGGCAATCTCACAAGGACAAAAGACCAAGCATGTGTAAAGGGGGAGCGAAGGCAAACCCTAAGGTATTCTCTAAGGTTCATTCTTGCACTTCTAATAAGATACATGCTAGTAGTCTTATTACAATTGTCAAGAATGATAAGCATGATAATCATAGAAATCGATATATGTGCTTAGGTGCCAAGCATGTTAGTCTAGGTAAGGACAATGCTAGAAATGATAACACTAGGATTAACTCATCTAAGGTTAAGGAGAACCTAGGTAGAAATCCCAAATCATCTAGACATATGCCTAGAAATACCTCAAGGAATAATGATAAATTAAAGCTTGAGGTATTAGAGAAGGAAAATCAAGTCTTGAGGTCAAGACTTGATAATTTAGAAAAGGCTCTTAAAAACATGGAGAAGTCATCTCTAGGGTTTAAGAGTCAAAAACCCAAGTCCAAGGACAAGAAAGGTTTGGGTCACAAACCTAAGTCCCAAATGGTCAAGCCCACTTATCATAATGTTCCATTCGATTATGGAACAAAACCTAGGGCTAGGAAGACCACCACCAAGGTCACAAGGGGAGTCACCCCTAGAGTTGATCTTGATGAATCCCAAATGACCAAGGCTTCAAAGCCTAAGAGGGTCATTAGGAGGGTTGCTAGGGAAGTTATCCCTAGTGAATATTTAGTGAACCCAATGAGCTCAAATAGGTATTGGGTTCCTAGGAGCATCTTCTCTACCCCATAGATGGGTTAGAGAGTGTCAACTCCAATCAGAAGGGTAGTTAACCCAACTTTGAGGAAATTGACACTCAAGGAGCATTTTCGAGGTTTTGATAACCTTTGAAAATGAAAAAGAATTATTATTTACTCCTTGAAGAGTAAATTGTGCCATATTTAAAAAATATCGATTTTAATCTTATTTGGCACAATTTAAGAAAACCTAGAGAAATACCATAATTGGGATTTTGGTTTTCTCTTAGGGATATATGGGCAATCTAGGGTTAGATTTTAAGTTAGCTAAGGCTAAGGATACTTAGATAGGGAATCTAGGTATTTTATTTGTGCTAACTTGCCATGATTGGTTGCCATATGTCATGCCATGACATCATATTTATCTTATTATCATTTGAAATGTCATGATAATGCTTAAGCTAGTTTATATGTCATGCTTTATTTAAGTTTTCAAACTTTATGCCATGACATCATGACATTGGCAAATGTTTTTACTTATGATATCATTATATGCCATGTCATCATCTCTTGCATTATAATCAATGAAATTGATTTGAGGACAAACATATAATTTGATATTGAGATCAAATTGGTGTTTAGAAAATGCATGAGAACTTAGCCTAAGTTGACCTTAACCCATATCTCACATCAAATTGACTTGAATGTGGTTTGATACACCTTAGATGTGTGTGAGATATTAGGATCATGAGTTAGGATCAAGGTGCATTGTCCTTGTACCTAGATGACCCTAATTCAAGAAATTAAGGATCATAGGGAAAGCTTGTGTACAAGTCATGTACATCTAGCCCTAAGATTATGATCCTAAATTCAAATGGTTTTAAAAGCATTTTAAAATTGATTTGAAAAACCTTGATGAAGCTTTCCTAGTGATAGCATTCATCATTGAACATTGTGATACAAAGTTGAGTTAAACTTGAACTATTTCAAAGTTTTTGAACTTTGTATCAAGATTGAAAAATGGAAGTTATTTTCATAGAAAACTATTTTTCCATGATAGTATATGTTATGAGGAATGTATCCTCAAAATTTCACAATTTTTCAAATTTTCTGGAATTTTCTGGAATTTTCTGAATTTCGGGAAGGAAATTTCAGAAATCTGCCTATCAGAGTCTGGATCGGTCTGGGGACTGATCCAGGTAAGTCCTGATCGGTCTGTGGACCGATCCAGTGAAGCATGGATCGGTCTGCAGACCGATCCAGTAAGAACCAGAGAGCTTGGTCTGAAGGCCTGATCGGTCTGGGGACCGATCCATGGGGTTTCTGATCGGTCTGGGGACCGATCAGAGCATGTCAGTTTCTGATTTCAGCTGTTGGTCTGAAATTTCAGCTGGAAGTTGGGTTTTGTGGATTTCTAAAGGTTTGGAACTCACAAAGACATTGTTGGTGCAATGGTCAAGGGGGAGTTAACTTTTAGGGGGAGTTTTTACTCCTTAAGACTTTTGAGGATTAGTGATATGGGATTATCACTAAGTTGATTGTTGAGTTTAGTATCAAGGGGGAAATTAAGAGTTTCAATGAAAGGTATGGGACTTTCATTAGGAAGAAACTCTTGACCTTGATACCCCCCTTTTTCTTTTTGATGTGTGTCAAAAAGGGGAGAGTGTTCATTGGAGAATTATTGGAGAACCCAAGTTAGGTTATCGGGTTAACCTAAGCTAGGGGAAGAATGTCAAGGAATGTTCAAGGAAGAACATTGGAATTCTTTTTGATGTGTGTCAAAAAGGGGGAGAATTATTAGAGAACCCAAGTTAGGTTATCGGGTTAACCTAAGGGGAGAATGTCCAGAGAATGTTCAAGGAAAGAGCATTGGACATTGGAAGATGGTTGGAAAACCTAAGTTAGGTTATCGGGTTAACCTAACTTGATTTTGGATTTTGTCAAACATCAAAAAGGGGAAGATTGTTGGTGCAACCTTAGGTCAAGGTTGACTTGGTTGACCTGACTCGAGTTGGTCAAGGGTGACCTGACTCGAGTTGTATTTTGATGTTTGACAATGTTTGAGGAGAGTAGAAAAGTTGTATTCTGATGTGTTGACAAGAATACGAACTTGGGAGATTGTTGGTACAACCGTAGGTCAAGGTTGACCTGGTTGACCTGAAAAGTCCTAGTATGGAGACTTGGCACGGGAAAAGTCCAAGTATGGAGACTTGGCACTGGAAAAGTCCAAGCAGGGAGCTTGGCACGAGGGAAAGTCCTAACTGGGATGTTAGGCAGTTGGAAAGTCCTGGTGAGTGAAGCCAGGCAATGGGAAAGTCCTAACTGGGATGTTAGGCAGTTGGAAAGCCCTGGTGAGTGAAGCCAGGCAGTGGGAAAGTCCTAACTGGGATGTTAGGCAGTGTGGAAAGTCCTGGTAAGTGAAGCCAGGCAGTGGGAAAGTCCTAACTGGGATGTTAGGCAGTTGGAGAGTCCTGGTGAGTGAAACCAGGCAAGGGAAAATCCAGATGGATCAGGGATGATCGGACTTCTGGTGTTGGAAAGTCCAAGTAGGTCAAGGGAGTGATCGGATACTTGGCACGAAGAGGAAAATCCAGATGGATCAGGATGATCGGACATCTGGTGTGGAAAAGTCTAAGTGGGTCAAAGGATTGATTGGACACTTAGCGGAGTGCTAGGTCAGGGAGTGACCGGATGTTAGGATGATGTACCAACAGTCAAGGTTGACCGGATGTTGGTGTGGAAGCCTTAGGTTTAGGGTCGAAGTTTGGATCGGTCCGTGACCGATCCGGTGATCTCGTTTGCCCGATCGGGTGACCGATCAAAATCGATCGATGGCTCATCGTAATCGATCGGTCGGAGACCGATCGAGGCAACGCAACCTCGCGAGAAGAAGGCGTGGATCGGTCTGGCGACCGATCCATGATACATGAGTCACCTGATCGGCCGTCGTGATCGATGCGGAAGAAGCTCGATCGGTCTATGGACCGATCAGATGTTCCCCTGATCGGTCCACAAGACCGATCGAGACGCCGATCGACGAGGATCGGCCTGATCGGTGCGTGGACCGATCAGAGGTTCCTGATCGGTCCATGGACCGATCAGAATCTAATTGCGACGCAACGGCTAGTTCTCTGCTCTTCTTCGCAGTATAAAAGAGGGCTACAGGACTTGGGCTTCTGCAGCTACTTCTTCTTCCTTCGGAAGTTCTCTCCTCAAGCTTCTGCTTCTTCCTGCTGAGCTTTGTTGAGCTCGTTGGGTGCTAAAGCTTCGCATGAGCTTCTTCCTGTTGCTGGTTTTCTAGCTAGGCTTGGATCCGAGAAGTTGCTGCTTCACCAGGGTTCCTGCTGACTTCAAGAAGGCAAGCAAGTGTTGTTTACATTTCTGTTCTTGTTTTCTTGTTCCTATTTGTACTCCTATTGCTGTTGCAAAGATTGTGGTGAGGTTTCTCCACCCACAAGGAGTATCTATTAGCCGGGTTTCCGGGGACTCATCCACCGACGGATTGGTAGGCTTCGTCCACCTTACGGACACGCCGAGGAGTAGGAGTTCATCTCCGAACCTCGTTATATGGTTTGTTTTTCTTCTCCTGTTTTCTTTCTACGTTGTATTTCCGCTGCACTAACCTAATCGTAGGAAGAAACGCGAAAGATTGGGGTCGGCTATTCACACCCCCCTCTCTAGCCGTACGAAGGATCCTAACAATTATGGATGTGCGTACTCTTAATCCCGATATAATAACAAGCACGTATACTTAGTATTTATTTCTTTGACTTATCAAAGGGTGGATTTTGTCCGACATGACAATGAAGTTGAGTAGTACTACTCTTGGAGCTAGATATTAATTGAGTTGTCAGTAACTCTTTTAATTAATGGACATTCGATATCTTAAACACAAGGAGATTAGCGCACTCATGACAAGAAGGAGCCCATATTGTAATATGGGATTGTTGCAGTAGTGCAATAATAACTCTTTAGTGGTATGAGTTATTATTGATGAACTTGAGTTGTTGGTGCAAGTTGCACTAATAATCTGGTTTTGATGTATGACAAATATGTTAAAGTTAGATGGTTTGTTTGTCTAACCTTTTTACCGAATGTACAGGAGTTAACTGGTCTGAAGGAACTGAAACTAGGCTGAAATCTATCTAGGTCCGTGGGACTCAATAGTTGGTGAGAAATCCAGCTAGGTCTGTGGAACCCGATAGCTGGTGCGAAATCCAGATAGGTCCGCATGACCCAATATCTAGCGGGAAGTCTGGTTGGGTCCGTGGGACTTGATAACTGGTCAAAATCTAGTTGGATCTGTGGACCTGATAATTGGTGGAAAGACCTGGTGGATTAAAGGCAAGTCAAGCAACTGCAAGTGGCAAGTGAAGGTAAACAACTGGAGGAGAGATCCAGTGAGGACACATTCCCGGTTGAGGGAACTATAGGCGTCGGTCTAGCTTAGGTCAATTTAGGAAACCTAAGCTAAGACCTCGACTAGATCCTGGTCTCGTGGAGATAGGATCTAATTACTACTACTATTTTATTATGTTGTGTTAACTCTATTTTATAGGGTAAATATATTTTCTATTGCTTGGACTAACATTTTTGTAGGGAAGAAGTTGTTGAAGAAAAGAAAAGTCTAGGCGCCCGAAAGGGATCTGAGCACCAGGACTCCGGGCGCCCGGAGCTGGTCCAGGCACCTAGACCAGGCTTGTCTAGGCTAGTTTATGGGAACCCAGGTGGTCTGGATGCCCAGAGTCGGTCCAAGCACCCGAACCCGAAAACTCATCCACAAGTTGAAGTGGAGCGCGTCGACTGGTCGAGCCACGTGGTCCAGGCGCTCGGAGGGGTTCTAGGTGCCCGGAGGGTTCCAAGCTCCTGGAATAGGCCTATTTAAAGGCCTTCAACCAAGAGCTTTAGAACAACAACTACTATAAGTTTCTCTCTTGCGTGCTACTCTAAAAAGACTCCGACAACACTGAAAGGCTACTCCGAAGTTCGCAAAATGAGAGACAACATTTTGTTTCCTTTCTGTGTGTCGGTAACTTTTATTTCCAGTTCTTGTACCCAACTCTTGTAACAATTTTTGTGAACTAATAGTGATTACCCAATGAAAGCACTTGATGAGTGCGAGCCTTGGAGTAGGAGTCGTTAAAGCTCCGAACCAAGTAAAACTTGATTTGTTAGCATTATTTTCTTTTCTTCCGCTACGTACTTATTTTTAATTGGCTCTTGATTTTTTCGAGGAACTCTATTCAACCCCCTCTAGCATCTTTCCAATCCTACACAATATACCATTGTCCCTTAGATAATCCTGAAACTCTTGGCTTAAATACCCACCAACTCGATCGGATCAAAGTATCTTGGTATTTTTACCAAGTTATTTCTCTACTTCATTTCTGAATTCTCTAAACTTTTCAAAGGCTTCAAACTTGTGTTTCATTAGATATACATACCCATAATGAGAGTGATCATCAATGAAAGTAATGAAGTAATTATAACCTCCTAATGCATGAGTTGACATTCTCCACATACATCGATATGTACGAGCCCAAGCAACTCATCAACTCGTTCACCCTTTTCAGAAAAAGTAACTTTGTCATCTTGCCTTTTAAACATGAATCACATGTATCAAATGTATCTAATTCAAATGATTCGAGAACTACAATCTTTTGTAATTTGGACATGCATTTCTTGCTTATATGGTCAATGCAACAATGCCATAAGTAAGAGGTTAATTGATTATCTAATCAGGCGTATTTATTGCTTGTATCAATATTGAATGTGTCGCTAGATATATCTAACGTGTAGATGTTATTGCATAAAGTTTCAGTGCCATAAAGAACACTATTCAACGTTATAAAATAACAATTGTTACTAAATGTAAAATGGAAACCTTTTTTATTTAATCAAGAAATAGAAACAATGTTCTTTATTAATGTAGGAACAAAATAACAATTATCTAATTCTAAGACAAGCTAGTCCACTAAGAAGCCATAACAAGTATGTTCCGATGGCGACTACAACAACCTTTGCTCCATTCCCAACTCACAAACTTGTTTCTCCCTTGACAAGTCTTCTGCTATTTCTTAGCCCCTATATGTCATTACATATATATGAGTCACACCAGTATCCAATATCCAAGTGTTTGAGAAAATAGCATGACAATCAATAACAAAAATATCTGAAGAGGATGGAGCATCGGATGTCTTATTCTTCTTCACGAACTCAAGATAGATTTTGCAGTTTCTTCACCAGTGCCCCATCTTGCCACAATGATGGCATAAGCCTTTTTGTGTTGGCTCTACTGTCTTGGCCTTTTTGCTCTTCCCTTTAGCCTGATATTTGGGTTTCCTCTTAGAACCTTTCTTGGACGAGTCTACTAACATCATAGTTTTTTGTAGTTCAGGAGTTATAGCAGCTAGTATGATACAACTTACAAGTACAGAATCATCCTTAAATTTCTGAAGGGCCAACAATTGGTCTACAGTTACATCAGCATCAAGACTTGTGAGAAGAGGTTGATCAAGGGCATAAGCTAGTTTCTTAGCTTTGAGAACAATTCTCAAATTTTGAAACCAGTCCAAGAAGTTCAGTCCAATCAGTTTATTCGTGTCCAAAATTGAACGCAGATTAACTGAAGTCATAATTAAATAATTAACTTCGAAATACAAAAATGAGAATGTATGAGAAACATGATATTATTTATGTAAATAATTTACATAAAAGTCTGCTTATTTATCAAATTCAAATACCCTTATTTTTGAATTTGGGAGATGGTAGGTTTTCTCCAAGTGGGTTGATATCCACTACAGATAAGAATAACTTTGACTTTGGCCAACAAGTCATTCTTAGCTATAGCAGTAGGTAACAAGTTTACCGGCTGCATATCACTTATATGCAATTATCATATTATGCTAGCAACTGATTGATCTTCGCATAAACATTGGATTGTTAACACATTAACAAGTATACATCAAATGCATATCACCCAACTTCACCTCTATTCACATTGATCATGGTTTTGGCACAACAAATCAACGCTTCAAATTTAAAACTGACCCGTTAATCATGAGATTGCATCTCTATGGTTTGAACGTATTTAATTTCAAGTCTGAGCTTGACTTTAGCTAACAACTCAAACAAGAATTTAAACTCTGGTTCTTACCATATTAATGAAAGGTGTATGTTTTAATATTGTGTAAGAGATTTGGTCTCATCTATATCATGCAAATATTCTATCTACATGATATTACACACATGGTATAAATGATGACATGGCACATCACACATATGACATAAATGATGACATGACACATCACACGCATGACATAGCATAACACATCACACATATGGTAAAATCTAATCACATCACATACATGACAAAATCTAATCATATCTTAATTAATGCATCTATATGACACACAATACAGTATGAGCATGACATAAATTTACATATGTTATAATTTTATTTTGAAAATAAAAATATGATATAAATTTAATTTTAATAAATAAAGATTTATCTAATCAAATTAGGAAATTAATTTTTAAATTTAATTAACATATTTCATATAGAATTTTTCTATTAATCAAGAATCTTTAATTATTTTAGAAATAAATTTCTAAATTAATTTCCTAACAATTTAGGAAATACAACAACAACAACCAAGCCTTATCCCACTAGTTGAAGTCAGCTGTATGAATCCTTTTACGCTATTGAGCTCTATCTCCTACTATATTATCATCTATATTTAAATAAATTTTATCTTATTTTATTGTTACTAACTAAGTCTTTTTTGGTCTTCCACTTTCTCGTTTGATATGCATGTTTATCATAGTTTCACATCGCCTAACTAGAGCATTTATTGATAATCTAAATACATGTTCATACCATCTTAAACGTGTCTCTCATAGTTTTTCCTCAATATATGTAACTTTGACTTTCTCTCTAATACTCACATTTCTTATTTTATCCATCCTCGTATGTCCACACATCCACCTTAACATCCTCACCTCTGCAACTCTCATCTTCTATCATGTGCTCGAGTCATAGTCTAACATTCAACTCCATATAATATAGCAGGTCTAACTACGGTTTTATAGAACTTACCTTTAAGTTTAAGAGGTACTTTATGGTCACATAAAACACTCGACACTCTCCTCCATTTCAACCATTCTGCTTGTATTCTATGTAAACATCTCTCTTAATCCCTCCATCATTTTGTAAAAATGATCCTAAATATTTAAATCTCTTAGTTCCAGGCAACTCGTCCTCTCCTATCTTAACAATTGTCTCATTACTTCTATTATTGCTAAACTTAAATTCCATATATTCTGTCTTTAATCTACTAAGCCTAAAATCTTTCCCTTATAGTGTTTCTCGCCAAGATTCTAGTTTAGCATTTACTCCTTCACGTGTTTCATCTACCAAAATAATATAATCTACAAATAACATGCACCATGGTACTGTGTCTTGAATGTGCGCAGTGAGTTCGTTTATAATTAGTGAAAAAAGATAGGGACTTAGAGTTGATCATTGATATAACCCTATCTTTATTGGAAATGCTTCAGTTACTCTGCCTGAAGTCTTTACTCTGGTTGTTACATCCTCGTACATATCCTTAATTAGTTCAATATATGTTACGCTAACACCTCTTTTTTCTAGAATTATCCATATAATTTCTCTTGGAATTCTATCATAAGTTTTTTCTAAGTCAATGAATATCATGTGTAGATCTTGTTTTTGCTCCCAATATTTTTCAATTAATTATCCAAGAAGATGTATAGCTTCTATTATTGACCTTCCAAGCATGAATCCAAATTGATTTTCGGTCACTGTGGTCTCCTTTCTTAATCTTTTTTCTATTACTTTTTCCCAAAATTTTATAGTATGGCTCATTAGTTTAATACCCCTATAGTTTGCACAATGTTGTACGTCTCCCTCGTTCTTATATAAGGGAACTAGAGTACTTATCCTCCATTGATCAGGATTTTTTTTTTTGTTTTCAATATCATGTTAAATAATTTTTAAGTCATTCAATACCTTGTTTCCCTATGCGCTTCCATACCTCTATTGGAATATCATCTGATCCAACAGATTTTTCATTGTGCATCTCATTTAAAGTTTGTTCTACTTCTGAATTTTGAATTCTACGATAAAAAATAAAATTTCTATACTTATTTTGTAGGATCGAAAAGAATTTAGATAGGGGGGTGAATAGCGCTCGTGGCTATTTCGTACGTTTTGGAATCTTAAATCGTTCGAGTAATTAAATGTAGCGGAATAATGAAAAGAAAATAAAGCAACACAGGAGGACACGAGGAGTTACTTGGTTCGGAGCCTGTGGCGACTCCTACTATAAGGCCCGCGATCGTTGATCGCTTCCTGTGGGCAACAACTATAAGTTCGAAAGTTGATATTACAAACTAAGTACAATGTAAAAGCAGTAAACAAACTTTATACTGACAATGAAATACTAAAATCTGAAGCTTTGGGTCGTCGGGATCTCATTGCAGCACTTCGGGATCGTCTCGTAAGCAGCTTGTAGCACAAAGATCGCTTGGAAGAAGTTCTACTGAGCTGCTGTTCGAAGTCCCCTTATAAACAGTGTTGGAGGCGCCTCCAAGGCTGTCCGAGGCGCCTCCAACGAGTCGATTCAGCCGCGTAGATCAGCGTAGACTTCTTCTACGCTTATCCTCCTCAAGGTGCCTTAAAGGCCAGTCCAAGGCGCCTTGAACCCCAGCTCCAAGGCGCCTTCAAGTCCATATAAGGCACCTCCAGTGTTTCTGGACAGCTGACTTCGGCTAGCACCCGATGTGCCTCTAAGCCCCATGGAGGCGCCTCAGACACTGTTCATCCGAGGTCTGAGTTGCTCCTTTGTTCCTGTAAATTGTGTTAATCCCAAACACAAACCCTGCAAAACAAAGTTAGCACAGAAATAATATGATAGATAAACTTGACAGTCATCGGACTGTCCGGGTCTGACTTCGGATTTCCAACCGGAAATCCTAGGTCGACCCGACGCCTACTGTTCCCTCTACGGGGAACCCGTCCTCACCTACTCCACTCAGGAGATTTACCTGTTGCCAGTGTGATCCTCCAGATCGACTGGACTTTTGCTCAGTGTTCGAAGCTTCCAGACTTTCTGCTGGACTTCCGCTTCCCGGCTGGTTCAGTCTTTCACCTGGTTCAGGACACCAGGACTTTCCACCTAGGGTTACCCCCCCCCCCAGGACTTTTGCCTGAAGCTCTCGACCCACCAAGACTTTCCGCATAGGGTTACCACCCCCTATGACCTAGGGTTACCACCCCCTAGGGTTTTCCACCTGCCTAACCGCAGCTAGGACTTTCCTGAAACACTCAATCAAGTGCATTAGATCACAAAACAACTTAACTTTGGATTCCTTTGCCATTATCAAAACAACGGTCGATCTTCGGATGCTTCCTGCACCAATATATTTGACCTACTTAAATTACCTAAGTTAAGTTGGTCACCTAAACCTTCATTAAAAAGTTGATGAAAATACCTCTTCCACTACTCTTTTATTTCTCCATCATTTACTAATACCCTATTACATTCATCTTTAATACATTTTATTTGAATAAGATATCTTGTTTTCCGTTCTCTTACTTTAGCTATTATATAAATGTCTCTTTCCCCTTCTTTTGTATCCAATTTTTGATATAATTGTTCAAAAGTTTTATCTTTTGCTTCACTCACTATTTTCTTAGCTTCTTTCTTGGCTATATTGTATATTTTTTTAAGTTTTCCTCGTTCTTACAAATATATAATTCCTTATAAGCTATTCATTTTTCCTTCACTTTCTCTTGTACTTTCTCATTGCACCACCAAGATTCCTTCCTTAGTGGTGCATGTCCCTTTGACTCACCGAGTGCATTCTTAGCTGCTATTTTCAACTTTAATACCATCTTATCTCACGTTGTATTAAAGTCATCGTATATTTCACCTAATGTTTGTACTTCTACCTTCTCCTTAAATATATTTTGCTTCTCATCCTTTAACTTCCACCACTTAATTCTAGGAATTATATATATTTTCTTTCTATTGATACTATATTTGAAACATATATCCAACATTGTTAATTTATGTTGGGTAGTTAAGATTTCTTCAGGGATGACTTTGCAATCTTTATAAATATTTCTATCCTTCTTCCTAATCATAAGAAAGTCAATTTGTGATTTATTATTCCCACTTTTGAATGTGACTAAGTGTTCTTCTCTTTTCTTAAAAAATGTATTAGCTAATATAAGGTCATATGCTATCGCAAAATTTAATATAGTTTTCCCTTTCTTATTTCTCGTTCCAAACCTTTAACTCCCATGTACCCTCTCATATTCCTCATTTTTCACTCCGACATGCTCATTTAGATCACCTCCTTTTAAAATAATTTCATTTGGTGGAATATTTTGTAATATTTCATCTAAGTCATCCCAAAACCTTGATTTAGTAGCTTCATCTAATCCTACTTATGGTGCATATACACTAATTATGTTCATAGTTTCTTTCGCCAATATTATCTTAAGGGATATAATTCTATCCCCTTTTCTAACTACTCCTACAACTTCATCCTTTAACAAACTATTTACAATAATACCCACTCCATTTCTTGCTTTACTCTTTCCATTGTACCATAACTTAAAACCTAAGTTTTCTATCATCTTTGCCTTCTCATCTACCTATTTTGTCTCTTGTACACATAAAATACTAATTCTTCTCTTAATCATCGTATCTACTACCTCCATTGATTTTCTAGTGAGAGTTCCTATGTTACATATTCCAAATCTTAGATTATTAGTTTTCCTATACTATTTGTTCTTATCCAACCTATTGTGTGAGAACTCTTGCCTATTTAACACTACACCCAAGTTCTCATGGAGATGTAGTGGTCCTTGCTGAGACATTACAGTAAGACCCTGTAATGCAAACTTTTGTATATTTAACACTACACCCGAGTTTTGGAGATATAGCGGTCCTTGTAGAGAAAGTAATTTAATAAATTGAAATTACTTTTTAGGAGTTAAGGCGTGTACCTTATTTACCTCGTGTTATTATATTTCTTCTTCATCGCAACTTTCTTCTGATGATCCTCCTCCTTCATTAATGCTTATCTCTGAGCCGCTTTCATCTTCTCCTTGGTGGTTGGCCAGTAGGGCTAGTCTGACTAGGCCTCGATCTTGGATTCAGAGGATGAAGATTCATCCTATGTTGCCTTTAAATTCTTTTGTTTTACTCTCGTTGGACTTTTGCCCTTGTCTTTCTTCAGTTAGGGCAGTCGTCCTTGATGTGCCCTTCTTCTTGGAAATTGTAACATCGAATCTTCCTTTTACTTCTTAAGTCCTTCTGAAGTAGTTGGGCTATGATACCACTTGTTAGGTCTCGTATGGTCGGCAAGAGGGGAGGGGTGAATTGCTTGTAAATTAAAAATGAAAAACCTCTTCTCTTTTTTCAATGTAGATTATAAGCATTATAACGACCACCCTTCTTACTATACTATACTACTCTCTAAGGATGACCGTTACTTATCTACTAACTCTACTTAACCGGTGTGATCGAAACCACGAGGAATCCCTACCGAAAATTTCGATAAAATCTCTCCTGTATCGGTGACCATAAACATCAATACATACACAGTATACACAGCCACAGGCGGCTGGAACATATATCAAACACTCATGCAGTTTAATAATCCAAAACAAAAGAGAACTATACCAGAAATCATCACACAAGATCACAATTCATCTACTATGTCCTAATAACATCAAGATAACATATACCATCCCGAATACTTCTAACATAGCAAAAGGAAAAGAAAACTAAAAGAAACTCCTTTCTAGTCCCAAGGCTTCCATAGTCTAGGCATCGCACATCCACCACACATCTCCTTGTCGCCTTCCTTCTGACTATAGCTTCCCTTTACCTTTACCTGCAGTAGGAGGAAAAATAAATCTATAAGCGAAACGCTTAGTAAGTACTAATCTATCTCACAAAAACTCGAAAGTGCATAAGATGCAAAGGATGCTAAAACTGAAATACTAAAAAGAAAAGCTAAACATGCTCATCTAATAGCAAAGCTCTAAAATAATCTGCATACTCATGATATACAAGAATAAATCTGCATACTAGAAATAAAGCTAATCATGCTCAATAAAACTCATAAGGAAAGCAAATGAAAACTAATACTGTATGCTTAGCATTATAAGAGCTAAACTTGGCTAGTTCTAAACATACGTGATACTTGTTTCATTTACTTTAGCCTTCAACTTTAAATTAATATTTAACTTTCTTCTTTTCTTTCTTGGGCCCAGGCTTAGTACCATCTCATGCGCGCTCTCTAATAGAGACTGAGGTAGCGAGCCTCCAGTCCTATGAGGGTAAAGACCTCGGTCTTACCAGGGCCAAGACCTCGGAATTGGTCACCTGGATTTGTTTAACGACAACCTAGGAAGTCGGGTACTAGCCTCTTACTTTAATTTACTTGTTATCTTTTCTAACTAGACCTTGGTCTTTTTCTTACTTGTAGTTACCCATAATCCTCAAAAGGTTTAATAGGGCACATAATTATTCCATTAAAATACATGGCTATTCATCTTATTAAAATAGCAAAAACAACTAACTATATGCTTTAGTTTAAAGAGCTATTAAAAGCTAACTAACACATATATATGCATATGTATCAAAACAGGAAACTAGAAATTGAATTATAATTCAATACTACTCATGCTATTCGAATACTGTAAGTGTATCTAACAAGTAGAGAATTGCAACTAACTGAGCATGCTATAAAAGTAAAGCAAGCAAATCAAACTACAAGATAAGCTTAATAGCTGTTCATGTTCAAGAAATTCAAGAAACTAACACTACATACTTTAAATGAAGGTTGTTCTTGCCTTTCTAAGTAGCAAGGAAAACGCTAAACCCATTCTAACTAAATAAAGGGTTGTTCTTGCCCTTCTGAGTAGCAAGGAAAATACTAAACTCATTCTAACTAAATAAAGTGTTGTTCTTGCCCTTCTGAGTAGCAAGGAAAATGCTAAACTCATTCTAACT
The DNA here is from genome assembly GCF_018446385.1 of Zingiber officinale. Lineage (NCBI taxonomy): Eukaryota > Viridiplantae > Streptophyta > Magnoliopsida > Zingiberales > Zingiberaceae > Zingiber > Zingiber officinale. Next base: position 19,711,798 of record NC_055992.1, read on the forward strand.
AAATAAAGGGATGTTCTTCCCTTTGAGTAGCAAGGAAAATGCTATTCATCGTAGTGACCACACATATAACATGGCTTAATTCTAGTATGGTGATTTGTATAGATGGCAATGTGTAAGCATAGTTATCCATTCCTATCTACAGCCAAGTATATGCAAGATACCTTAACTATACAGGTGTCAATTTATGGAAATTTTGCTACTAGATTATGTAGGCATTGGAACTTTACAAGAACAAAGTATCCAAACTAGAATCATGACTCGTCCAAACATATTTCTTTAAGCTCTAATGCTGTTACAACAGAAATACATAGAAACTAGCTAAACTCTTTAATCATGCTATAACAGGATTATATAGAAGCTAACTAATCTCTTTAATCATGCTTCATCAGGAAATACTAAACGGTAATGAAAGGAACTCAAACTAAGTTCTGCATTTACTATGTATACATGCTTATTCATATCCAGCAAATAGCACAAACAAAACTAATACTTGTTGTAATTAAAACCTTTATAACACTTGTTCCAATGATATAAATGAAATATAAATCTGCACATGTACAGGACTAGATTCAGGACATGCATGCTATAACAGAACACAAGCAGCAAGCGAATAACTCCCTTTCAGCATGCTATAACAAAAAAACTATGGCAGAACATGCTATAATCTACACGGTATAATGGAACTAATAGCACAAGACAGCTACATATCAAACCCTAAACCATTCCCCTCTTGTATCCTTAATGAACTCACGACAGGGGCATTTTTTATAAAACCATTCATATCCTTCTTTGAACCTCACGGCAGCAAACATGAACTGGGTGATCTGTACAGTATGATCCGAAAACAGAGAAAGCAAGGAAACAAACCGAAGCTCGGAACAACTTCTACCACAGGTGAGTAGTACTTACAACCGAGAAGAGATCCTAGGGTTTCGGAGAGATGAAGATCTCGGCTTCTCCTTCATGCCCGTGTGTCCTCTTCGGCGAGAGGCCCCTAATCGGAGAAGAGCTCACGGGATCTCCCTTCGTCGGCCGCCAAAAAACCCTAGCTCCGTCGCCTTTTTCGCCTGAGAGCAGGAAATCGCCGTCGCGAGGGAGAGGGGAAGGGCAGATGGTTTTTTTTCGAGAGAAAGGAAAACCTAATCCTTTTATAACTAGGCTTAATTCGGTTCCAATTATAACTATACCTTAAATATATTTCTCTACCTCTTCGGTTAACATGGCCCGCTGGCACAGCTGGTCAGCCGGGTTTTAACCGAGTCAAGGGTCTCGACTTCAATCCCTCAGCCACGCCCTTTTTATTTTGATTTATTTTAATTGTTCCTAACTACTGCTTATATATATTTTGCTCCACATTCTTTAACAAAATGTTTGCAGAGCAGTTGGTTAGCCGGATTCGTTTCAGGCTCAGTTTAGGTCTGAGGTCCACGGTTCGAATCTCGGCTTTGACAATTTTTTTGTCAAAACTTCCTTCGTTTAGTAAAAATACTAAACGACCTCCTAAATTTGCATAAAAATACTCTAAAAATTTCTAAAAATCTCTAGAATATTTTAAAAGCATTTCTAAATATTTTTAAGGACATTTAGAACTCGAAATAGGAAAAATTGGGTCGTTACAATCCCCCATGCCTTATAAAAAGTTCATCCTCGAACTTAGAATAGTTCTGGATATCTCTGTCTCATACTGTCCTCATGCTCCCAAGTGACTTCCTCGTGTTTCTGGTTCTACCAGATGACCTTCACTAGTGGTACTTCTTTATTTCTTAGTCTCTTGACTGCTCTGTCCACTATCTGTGTAGGTCTGCTCTCGTAGCTAAGATCCTCTTGAATCTGCACTGACTGAGGCTCAATCACTTGGCTAGGGTCATGGAGACACTTCTTTAGCATGGAGACGTGAAATACATTATGTATTGCTGACATGTCTTGTGGTCAGTCCAGCTTGTAAGCTACTTTCCCAATCTACTCTATGATCAGGTAAGGTCCTACATAGCGAGAACTTAGTTTGCTCTTTTTGCCAAATCTCATCACTCCCTTCATAGGAGCAACCTTGAGAAAAACTGAACCCCCTACTTGGAATTCAAGTGGCCTACGATGTGTGTCAGCATAACTCTTCTGTCTACTCTGGGCAGTCTCAATTCTCTGTCTGATCTTCTAAATAGCCTGAGTAGTTTCATCTATCAGCTCTGTCTGAATGCCCAGTTCCACTTCCATTTCTTTTCTTTCACCTACTTCTTGCCAGCAAATGGGTGATCTGCACTTCCTACCATATAACGCTTTATAAGGTGCCATCTTGATGGTGGCCTGATAGCTGTTGTTGTAGGCAAATTCAGCTAAACATAGATACTTGCACCAACTTCCCTTGAAATCTAGTGCACAAGCCCTGAGCATATCTTCTAAGATCTGATTTACTCGCTCTGTCTGTCCATCAGTCTGAGGATGGAAGGCTGTGCTGAACTTGAGTTTAGTGCCTAATGTATTTTGAACACGCTCCCAAAAGTGTGAGGTGAAGCGCCCATCTCTATCAGACACAATAGATTTAGGAACTCCATGAAGTCTGATCACTTCCTTGACGTACAGTTGTTCCAACTGCTCTATGGAGTGGGACACTTTGATGGCTAGAAAATGGGCAGACTTGGTCAATCTGTCCACTATTACCCATATTGCATCATATCCATTCGTAGTTCTTGGAAGGCCTGTTATAAAGTCCATGGATATGTCTTCCCACTTCCACTCTGGTATTGGGAGAGGCTGTAGAACTCCTCCTGGTCTCTGGTGTTCTGCTTTGACCCTCTGACATGTCAGGCAGGTACTGACATATTTAGCAACATCTCTTTTGAGTCTAGACCACCAGAACCTCTGTTTCACGTCTTGATACATCTTGGTAGAACCAGGATGCATGGAGTATGGTGTGCTATGAGCCTCTTCTAGAATCTTCTATCTCAGTTCTTCATCATTAGGAACACAAAGGCGACTCCCCTGATAAAGAATTCCACTGTCTGATACTTGAAACTCTGAATTATCTTCTTCTTGTATCCCTTGCTTGATCCTCTGGATATCTGGGTTTTCACTTTGCTTTCTCTGTATATCCTCAAGCAGGGTAGACTCTAAGGTCAATGTAGAGAGTTTCCCATAAATAATTTCCATACCAAAGTCTGACAACTCCTTCTGCAGTGGTAGGGCTAATGGTGACAAAGACATCAGGGATGCACTGGATTTTCTGCTTAGTGCATCTGCTAGCTTTGCCTGGGTGGTAGAAGATTTCACAGTCATAATCTTTGACCAACTCTGGCCACCTACGCTGTCTCATGTTTAAGTCCTTCTGGGTAAAGAAATACTTTAAACTCTGATGGTCTGTGAAGATTCTGCACTGGACTCCATACACGTAATTTCGCTAGAGTTTCAGTGCAAAGACCACAGCTGCCAGTTCAAGATCATGAGTGGGGTAATTCTTCTTATAATCTTTGAGTTGTCTGGAAGCATAAGCTATCATTTTTCCTTCCTGCATGAGTACAGCTCCTAAGCCCATCTTGGAGGCATCACTGTAGATGTCAAAACTCTTGTCACTAGCTGGAACAGTCAGAATGGAAGCACTGGTCAGTCTCTTCTTCAGCTCTTGGAAACTCTGCTCACATTTGTCTGATCACTCAAACTTTTTGTTCTTTCTGGTCAGGGTTGTCAGTGGAGAGGCTATCCTGGAAAAGTCCTCCACAAATTTTCTGTAGTACCCAGCTAAACCAAGGAAGCTTCTGATCTCCCTAGCATTCTTGGGTCTTCTCCAGTTGTTGACCGCTTCTATTTTGGCTGTATCCACTTGGATACCTTCTTTAGAAATTATGTGACCTAAAAACACCACCTGATCTAACCAGAATTCACACTTTGAGAATTTAGCATACAGCTGCTTTTGCTGAAGGGTCTGCAATACTATCCTCAAGTGTGTATCATGCTCCTCTGGGATTCTTGAATAGACTAGAATGTCGTCGATGAATATGATGACAAATTTGTCAAGGTATTCTCTGAACACTCTGTTCATCAAGTCCATGAAGACTGCAGGTGCATTAGTCACACCAAAAGGCATGACTACAAATTTGTAGTGTCCATATCTGGTCCTGGAAACTGTTCTGGGTGTATCACTTTCTTTCACTTCCAACTGATGGTACCCAGAGCACAGGTCTATTTTAGAGAACACTATTGCCCTCTTCAGCTGATCAAATAGATCATCTATTCTGGAAAGAGGGTACTAGTACTTAACTATTACTTTGCTCAGCTCTCTAAAATCTATGCACATCCGCATAGACCGTCTTTCTTCTTAACGAACAACACTGGAGCTCTCCGGGTTGAATGACTAGGGCGGATGAAACCCTTGTCAAGTAGCTCCTGAAATTGTTCTTGTAACTCTTTTAGCTCTGCTAGAGAAATTCGGTACGGAGCTTTTGAAATTGGGCTGGTGTCAGGAACCAATTCAATTTCAAACTCCACTTCTCTATTGGGAGGTAGTTCAGGTAACTCTTCTGGGAATACCTCTGGATACTCATAGACTACCCGAACCTCTTCCTGCTTGGGTCTTTCTTGCTATCTTTGTCCTTCCAGTTCTGATTACTTGACTGGGGTCTCTATTTCCCCACTATCTTGTCTTCAATCTTGACTGACTTGTGTTGCGTTTGTTGTGCCTTGATGCTGTTCAGATGGTGCTCACTAATATCCTGCTGACTAGCTCTTCACCAATCTGTGGTCGGTGAGTTTCATTACTCACATTAAGTGCTATTTCTGGTCTCGTCCTTCGGAGCATCAGTCTGACTCATTCTTTCTCTGTACTTACTAACTCTAGGCAAAGACGAGCTAGCCTGTTGAATCTTTTGACCGCTTCTTCTACTGGTAGGTCACCTGGTCTAAATTCTATAAACTCCTCATAATGTTTATTGGTGATCCGTTGGCAGAAGAACTCTTCGTAAAACTCTGTCTCAAAGTCAGCCCAGCTCATCTGGTTGACTGCTCTCTTACTCTTAACTTGCTCCCACTACATACGAGCATCTCCAGATAGGTAGAAAAAGTCACACTTAACCTTCTCGACTTCTGGCCAGTCAAGAAGCTCCATTGTGCTCTCCAGTGTCTTGAACCAAGCCTGGGCATCCTAGGGCTCAGTAGTGCCTGAGAAGCTCTCTGGTTTCAGCTTTAGCCACTGTATCAAGTATGCTTCTTATCTTCTAGGTGCTGTGGTGACTTCCAGGGCAGCTGATGGGACTTCAGTCACCACTGGGGTCTCCATATTGATGGTTGGGGGAGTGGGAGGAACTGGCTGTTGATTGGTCATCAAGTTGGCAATCACTTGTTGTTGCTCTACTACTTGTCTCTGGAGTTGGACAACAACTTCAGAGAGATTGAGCTCAGTTGATCTAAGCTCTTCGTTCTCCTGATCTTGGTTCTCAGTACGAACAGTACGATGACGTCCTTTTCTTGACATCTAATTATGCAAAGAAAAAGACTTGGTATCTTCTCTATCCTTTCTAAACACACTTATGTATATGCATAAAAGAGAAACAAAACTTCTATCTTACAAAAGCGCATATATATAAGCAATTACTCTCTACTGCAAATAATAAAGAAAGCATAAAAGGAAAAACTTAAATCCTTTCTTACTTGAAGACGGCAAGGTTGATGCTGATGTGTGTGTGATGCTGGAGAATGGGAACTGCTCTGATACCAACTGTAACGACCACCCTTCTTACTATACTATACTATTCTCTAAGGATGACCGTTACTTATCTACTAACTCTACTTAACCGGTGTGATCGAAACCACGAGGAATCCCTACCGAAAATTTCGACAGAATCTCCCCTGTACCGATGACCATAAACATTAATACATACACAGTATACACAGCCACAGGCGGCTGGAACATATATCAAACACTCATGCAGTTTAATAATCCAAAACAAAAGAGAACTATACCAGAAATCATCACACAAGATCACAATTCATCTACTATGTCCTAATAACATCAAGATAACATATACCATCCCGAATACTTCTAACATAGCAAAGGGAAAAGAAAACTAAAAGAAACTCCTTTCTAGTCCCAAGGCTTCCATAGTCGAGGCATCGCACATCCACCACACATCTCCTTGTCGCCTTCCTTCTGACTATAGCTTCCCTTTACCTTTACCTGTAGTAGGAGGAAAAATAAATCTATAAGTGAAACGCTTAGTAAGTACTAATCTATCTCACAAAAACTCGAAAGTGCATAAGATGCAAAGGATGCTAAAACTGAAATGCTAAAAAGAAAAGCTAAACATGCTCATCTAATAGCAAAGCTCTAAAATAATCTGCATACTCATGATATACAAGAATAAATCTGCATACTAGAAATAAAGCTAATCATGCTCAATAAAACTCATAAGGAAAGCAAATGAAAACTAATACTGTATGCTTAGCATTATAAGAGCTAAACTTGGCTAGTTCTAAACATACGTGATACTTGTTTCATTTACTTTAGCCTTCAACTTTAAATTAATATTTAACTTTCTTCTTTTCTTTCTTGGGCCCAGGCTTAGTACCATCTCATGCGCGCTCTCTAATAGAGACTGAGGTAGCGAGCCTCCAGTCCTATGAGGGTAAAGACCTCGGTCTTACCAAGGCCAAGACCTCGGAATTGGTCACCTGGATTTGTTTAACGACAACCTCGGAAGTCGGGTACTAGCCTCTTACTTTAATTTACTTGTTATCTTTTCTAACTAGACTTTGGTCTTTTTCTTACTTGTAGTTACCCATAATCCTCAAAAGGTTTAATAGGGCACATAATTATTCCACTAAAATACATGGCTATTCATCTTATTAAAATAGCAAAAACAACTAACTATATTCTTTAGTTTAAAGAGCTATTAAAAGCTAACTAACACATATATATGCATATGTATCAAAACAGGAAACTAGAAACTGAATTATAATTCAATACTGCTCATGCTATTCGAATACTGTAAGTGTATCTAACAAGTAGAGAATTGCAACTAACTGAGCATGCTATAAAAGTAAAGCAAGCAAATCAAACTACAAGATAAGCTTAATAGTTGTTCATGTTCAAGAAATTCAAGAAACTAACACTACATACTTTAAATGAAGGTTGTTCTTGCCTTTCTAAGTAGCAAGGAAAACGCTAAACCCATTCTAACTAAATAAAGGGATGTTCTTGCCCTTCTGAGTAGCAAGAAAAATACTAAACTCATTCTAACTAAATAAAGGGTTGTTCTTGCCCTTCTGAGTAGCAAGGAAAATGCTAAACTCATTCTAACTAAATAAAGGGATGTTCTTGCCCTTTGAGTAGCAAGGAAAATGCTATTCATCATAGTGACCACACATATAACATGGCTTAATTCTAGTATGGTGATTTGTATGGATGGCGATGTGTAAGCATAGTTATCCATTCCTATCTACAGCCAAGTATGTGCAAGATACCTTAACTATACAGGTGTCAATTTATGGAAATTTTGCTACTAGATTATGTAGGCATTGGAACTTTACAAGAACAAAGTATCCAAACTAGAATCATGAATCGTCCAAACATATTTCTTTAATCTCTAAACCTGTTACAACAGAAATACATAGCAACTAGCTAAACTCTTTAATCATGCTATAACAGGATTATATAGAAGCTAACTCATCTCTTTAATCATGCTTCATCAGGAAATACTAAACGGTAATGAAAGGAACTCAAACTAAGTTCTGCATTTACTATGTATACATGCTTATTCATATCCAGCAAATAGCACAAACAAAACTAATACTTGCTGTAATTAAAACCTTTATAACGCTTGTTCCAATGATATAAATGAAATATAAATCTGCACATGTACAGGACTAGATTCAGGACATGCATGCTATAACAGAACACAAGCAGCAAGCGAAAAACTCCCTTTCAGCATGCTATAACAGAAAAACTATAGCAGAACATGCTATAATCTACACGGTATAAGGGAACTAATAGCACAAGACAGCTACATTTCAAACCCTAAACCATTCCCCTCTTGTATCCTTAATGAACTCACGGCAGGGGCTTTTTTTTAAAAACCATTCATATCCTTCTTTGAACCTCACGGCAGCAAACATGAACTGGGCGATCTGTACAGTATGATCCGAAAACAGAGAAAGCAAGGAAACAAACCGAAGCTCGGAGCAACTCCTACCACAGGTGAGTAGTACTTACAACCGAGAAGAGATCCTAGGGTTTCGGAGAGATGAAGATCTCGGCTTCTCCTTCACGCCCGCGTGTCTTCTTCGATGAGAGGCCCCTAATCGGAGAAGAGCTCACGGGATCCCCCTTCGCCGGCCGCCAAAAAATCCTAGCTCTGTCGCCTTTTTCGCCTGAGAGCAGGAAATCGCCGTCGCGAGGGAGAGGGGAAGGGCAGATGGTTTTTTTTCGGGAGAAAGGAAAACCTAATCCTTTTATAACTAGGCTTAATTTGGTTCCAATTATAACTATACCTTAAATATATTTCTCTACCTCTTCGGTTAACATGGCCCGCTGGCACAGCTGGTCAGCCGGGTTTTAACCGAGTCATGGGTCTCGGCTTCAATCCCTTAGCCGCGCCCTTTTTATTTCGGTTTATTTTAATTGTTCCTAACTACTGCTTATATATATTTCACTCCACATTATTTAACAAAATGTTTGTGGAGTAGTTGGTTAGCCGGATTCGGTTAAGGCTCGGTTCAGGTCCGAGGTCCACGGTTTGAATCTCGGCTTTGACAATTTTTTTTGTCAAAACTTCCTTCGTTTAGTAAAAATACCAAACGACCTCCAAAAATTGTATAAAAATACTCTAAAAATTTCTAAAAATCTCTAGAATATTTTAAAAATATTTCCAAATATTTTTAAGGACATTTAGAATTCAATATAGGAAAAATTGGGTCATTACAAGCATGACAACAATTATAATAAAAATAAATGAACAACTAATAAAAATAAAGAATAGGTAAAAGGCCAGAGGTTTACTTAGTTACAACCTAGTGGTTGTTAATCCAAAGCGTTGAAAAAGCACTAGTAGATCTTCTTCGTTGAAGGCGGGGAAGCCTTTTACATACTTTAAACCCTCAGAAAGTTGATAGGAAATGAATACCGAAGTTGTTGAATATTTCCTAGCTCCAGGGGCCTTTTTATAGCTCCTAGAAAATCCTATCCGTAGCTTGAAGGTGCCTCCAAAGAGGTATAAGGTGGCTTCTATTAGATAGGATTTATCCATCGAGGATAAAGCTTATCCGTAGCTAATGACTATCGGAAGGCGCCTTCATACTATTCATCAAAGGAGGCTTCCATAAAGAAGTACAGGGCCGCCTTCAACTCTGTTGAAGGTGCCTCCAGCAGCTCTTACAGCACTCCCTTTGTCTTTTGCTGCTCCGATCATCTAGGTGATTTCATCCATCCAGAATTGGGCTCACCCGGACCCATCTTCTAGTCTTCTCCTTGAGTAGGCTTCCTCCCCAACTTCTTGTCCCTCGAACGTCGCACACATCCTTGTCATCCACCAGTGTACTCTTTCGCAGCACCTCGTCCCTCGGGAGTACCAAGCCCATCGACTCTCCCCCGTACCGTCCTTCTTGCTAGCTGCATCTTCTGCTCGACTTCCTGTATTCCTAAGCTCTTGCACACTTAGACACATGGATCAAATACAGCAGGACCTAACTGAACTTGGTTGACCATATCAAAACTACCCCGAGGTTTTAACAACAATTATATCTACTTCACAAGGAAGGAGACATGGCCATGTGACCTCTTAGGAGCAAGCCATGCCATGAGGCACGGTCATACCTCTCTTCCTAGCAAGCCACACAACCATGTCATGCCCCGAGGCACAGTCATGTCCCTTGGGAGTAGCAGTTCACACAGCCTAGCCATGCCTTATCAGTTTAGCCATGCACATGGCCTAGTCGTGCCTACCAGGCATGGTCGTACCTACCAGGCATGACCGTTCTGTTCGGATGTATACTAAAAGCCTAGCTTTTTGTAAACATATATTTTGAAATAAGAATCACATTAGTCAAATGTCTTCATTTATGTTAAATGTAGTTGTCCATTTAATTTATATTGTAGATAACATGGTGTGTGGTGCCACACAGAAGATCATGTTATCAGTTCCTTATAAATTATAAATAGTAGCTCACAACTAAGATGGATTGGGGTAAACCATTAGAATGGTTGTAGTGTAATTTGGTATTAGTTTATCTTGACTATAAAATTATACTAGTACACTATGAGTGTATTGAGTAGGATCATTTGAGGTTGTTCTTTTTATACTGACTACATAAAAGAATAGGACCTCGGTTATTATAAATGTGCGTACTCTTAATCCTGATATAATAACAAGCACGTATACTTTGTATTTATTTCTTTGACTTATCAAAGGGTGAGATTTAGTTCGTTATATCAATAGGCCTGATAAGTTGGGAAATGATATTATTTATATGGTGTGTTGTTGATTATAAAAGGAAACTGTGTCCTAGTGATCTAGGTAGATGATGCCCCCAAGAGGAACTCATAAGGATTGTCATATAAACTCTGCAGGTGAATTTTGTCCGACATAACAATAAAGTTGAGTGGTACTACTCTTGGAGCTAGATATTAATTAAGTGAGTTGTCAGTAACTCATTTAATTAATGGACATTCGATATCTTAAACACAGGGAGATTAGCACACTCATGATAGGGAGCCCATATTGTAATATGAGATTGGTGCGGTAGTGCAATAATAACTCTTTAGTGGTATGAGTTATTATTGATGAACTTGAGTTGGGTGTTCAGGGTGAACACGGGAAGCCCAAGCTCATCAGGAGACCAAAACCAATTCCTTCTCTCGGTCCCTGTTGTAGCCTCTTATTTATAAAGCTTTTTATCCACCCAAAGCCCAGCCTCTTACACAAGCTTAGGGGTCGGCCAAGCCAAGCTTGAAGTCCATGCTTAGTGGTCGGTTAAGCTAACTTTGGAGCCCAAGACTAGGGCTGACCAAGCCATGCTTGATGACCAAGCATGGGGTCGGCCATGATAAGAAGAGAAAAGGAGATTTTATTAAAGATAAGATCTTTCCTTTTATAGTCATTCTTGAAGGGAAAAGAGAAATTTTATTTTTAAAATTTCCTTTTATAGATATCCACATGGTTTTAAAAGTGAGTTTTAAATTTTTAAAATCTTTCCTTTTATAGCTTTCTACAAAGGATTAAAGAGATATTTTAATTTTTTTAAAATTTTTTCTTATTTGTAATTGTCTATAATGTTTAAAAGAGATATTTTAATTTTGATAAAACTTTCTTTTTTGTAAGCATGATTTAAAAGATAAGTTTTAATTTTAATCTTTTCTTTTTGTAGATGTCTATATGTTTTAAAAGAGAAAGATTAATTTTAAAACTTTTCCTTTATTGCCATGTACAATAGGAAATTTAAAAAGATGGAGATTTTAATTGTTATAAATATTTCCTCTTTTGCTTTTGTGTGGTCGGCCATGTATTGTTTAAGAGGAAGTTTTAATTTTTTTTTTTTTAAACTTTCCTTTTTAGTCATTACCAAGGATTAAAAGGAAGTTTTAATTTTGTTTTAAAACTTACCTTTTTTGCCTTGAGCAAGGATTATAAAAGAGAGGAAGAGGAAGACTTCATAAAAATAGATAACCTTAGTCTCCTATCTTGATCCTTGTGTGGTCGGCCCTTGCTTCTTCCCTTGCTCCTTGTTTCTTTCTCTCAAGGTCGGTGACACATCAAGAAGTTTCTTTTCCTTAGTGGCCGGCTACTTGGAAGAGAAGAAGAAGAGAAAGGAAGTTTCCTATTTTGACATCCTTTGGTGGCTCGAAAGTCTTGGAGGAGAAGAAAGCTTGGGTGGATTTCATCTTGGTAGATCATCGCCCACACGACGTCCAAGAGAAGGAGAGGAATACAACAGAAGAGCAAGAGGTCTATAAGATACAAAAAAGGTATAACTAGTTATTTGTTTCCGCATCATAACTAGTTCATCTTCTTTGTATAGATCTTGAAAACCCAAACACAAGAGGCTACCAATTTTGTTATCGATTTTGTGTTTCGATTTCATATTTTGATATTGTTCTTCTATTGAGGTCTCTGTAGTTAAACCTAGTTTACTGCAAGAAGTTAAATATCTATTTTCTTTGAAAGACTTTATCTAGGAAGTGGTGGATGATCCCATACCCAAGAAGGCCTAGTGTCTCGCCATATTTAACCTGGAAGCCGATCTTTAAAATAGATATTTAATTAACTTCTATAATATGGTTTAACTTATGAAGAACACATCGGTTAAACTTGGAGGGAAAATGTTAAGTATCGTTTCCAATTCAAGTTTAACTTCTGAAGGACAATTTGGATTAATAATGTTAAGTATCGTTTGCAATCCAAATTTAACTTCAGTAGAGCACATGGGTAGCTAGGATAGTACTATACTTGTACAAATTTTTGTACAGGGGAACTAGAACGATATTCCGAGTAACAACCAACAATTGGTATCAGAGCTAGGTTTTTGCCTCTGTGTGTTTGGTTTTCAGTTAATTATGCACTTTTCATACATAAGTTTAGGCAGGATAATAGCAGGATGTGCAAATAGATTAACTCTATGGTTGCAGGCTCCAACTATTATGGCCTATTGTGATTGTGTGTGATTGGACCCTCGGACATGTCGAAGGCATTTTATATGTGTGTATGATTGTAATTATTAAATACAGCAGGAACTATATTAGTTTTAGGATTTTACATTTTTGTTCAATCTAGATTACATGTACATTCCTTCGTGGAATATAGGATTGATAAATGTAAAATTTTATTTTTATCGCGGATCAGGCGTGGTGCTATTTGAGGACCAGAGGCACAGCGGAAAAAGGAAGCATGATGGACACGACTACATAAACCCTTTGGTGGTGGCTAGGGTTGGTGGCATACGGAGGATAGCATTGGATGAGGCCATAATAGTTGGAAAATTACTTTTCTTATTTATTGCCTTTTATGCTATGTGTGGTTGTGTTTTTGTTCTTGTGTCCATGTTAAAATTCGTCGTCTCTAAATAACTAAGTGGGGGAGGAATTTTATTTAAATTCCATGGTCTCCATTACTAGTTTGCAAGTGATGCATTCAAACTTGCGTGTTGGCTCTGAGTGCCTTCCTCCACAACGGATGAGTTTGTTTGTGGATCACTAGATCAAACTTCCTTACTGGATGGTCATAGGAAATTATTTAGGAGCGTGTGATCTTCTCCAACTCAAGGGGCACACTCCTATTTAATGGACTAAGTATCAAGTAATGGTATACACTTAGGCACATTTAATAGTATCCTCCCCATCGGAATCACTACTATTATTTGTGTGACCGAAGAAAATCAACTATTAATTTGTGATAAAGTTAGGTTGACAAGATAATAAAATTAATAGGCAAAACCCCCTCTTACAAATGTTTAAATTTGTATACGTCTACACTAACATGGCATACAAAATTTATGGTATTTGAGATAATTTTATTTGTCATAAAGTGACAAGATAATAAAATTAATGGTAAAAACACCTCTTACAAATGTTTGAATTTGTATACATCCACACTAACGTGACATACAAAATTCACGGTGTTTGAGGTAATTTTATTTGTCATAAAGTGACAAGATAATAAAATAATGGGTAAAATCACCTCTTACAAATGTTTGAATTTGTATACGTCCACACTAACGTGGCATACAAAATTTATGATGTTTGAGGTAATTTTATTTGTCATAAAGTTAGGTTGACAAGATAATTAATGGGTAAATCCCTCCTCTTACAAATATTTGATTTTGTATACGTCCACACTAACGTGGCATACAAAATTCACGGTGTTTGAGGTGTTGGTAAATTTAAATGATATTGTTTGAGGAATCAATATTATTTTAAATTCTAAAGTCTTGACCAAATGTTTTGTGATTCTTAGGATGGCCTTCAAACCTCCTGCTGTTATATTAGAGAATAGACTTACTAGTCCCAATTATAATGATTGGAACAAAACTTGGACACTAAGGTGGACCGTCCTCTCAAAAATGAGAACAATAAAGATGTATCTTATTCATTAGTTGTTGAAATATATTTAGTGGTGTTATCTACCGGTACCTGGTGTATAGATACGGGAGCCACTGATCATGTCTGCAATTCATTGCAGGGGTTCCAGGAAACCTGACGACTATATGAAGGAGAAATCACCATTTACATGGGCAATACTACGAAAGTGGCGGCTGTTGCAGTGAGAGATGTTTATTTATCCTTTGATAGGAATAAAATATTGATTTTGAGAAATTACCTTTATGTACCAAGTTTTAGAAAGAATTTGATTTCAGTTTCTAAACTATTTGAGGATGGATATTCTATTTCTTTTGATGACAAAGTAGTTGTCAAGAAAAATAGAGTGGTTATCTATTTTGGTACATTGGTTGGCAATTTGTATACTTTAAATCCAATAACTCACACGATGCAACAAATAGAAATTAATAATACATCTTCTAATTCTAATAAGAGAAAGCATCCTTCGGAAATGAACCAAACATATCTTTGGCATCTAAGGCTAGGTCATATTAACTTAAGTAGGAATCAAAGGTTAATAGCCGATGGACTTCTGGGTTCATTGGTGGTGGAAAACTTTCCAACCTGCGAGTCTTGCTTGGAAGGAAAAATGACCAAGAGGCCTTTTAAGGCGAAGGGGTATAGAGTCAAAGATGTGTTGGAATTGGTTCATTCTGATTTGTGTGGACCTATGACTATCCAAGCAAGAGGTGGTTTCGAATATTTCGTCTCTTTTATAGATGACTATTTAAGATACGGATACATTTACTTGATGCGCCGCAAGTCTGAGTGCTTTGATAAATTTAAAGAGTACAAGGCTGATGTGGAAAAATGTCATGGTAAAAGTATCAAGACACTACGGTCAGATCATGGTGGTGAGTACCTCTTAGGAGAGTTTAAGAGTTACTTATCATAGATCGGGATTCAATCTCAATTGTCTGCACCTAGTACACCCCAACAGAATGGTGTGGCAGAATGAAGGAACAATACTCTTATAGAAATGGTTAGATCAATGATGAGTTATTCAGAATTACCAAATTCATTTTGGGGATATGCTCTGGAAACAACAGTGTACATTCTGAATATGATACCTTCTAAGTCAGTACCCTCTACTCTCATAGAATTATGGAATGGGTGTAAGCTTAGTTTGAAGCATATTCGAATTTGGGGTAGTCCAGCACATGTGCTGAAGGGAGACACTGATAAGTTGGAATCACGTACAGAAGTTCGCTTGTTTGTGGGTTATCCGAAAGGAACGAAAGGTGATTTATTTTATAGTTCTAAAGATCAGAAGGTCATTGTTAGTATCAATGCCCGATTTTTAGAAGAAGACTATGTAATAAACCACAAACCCATGAGTAAAATTGCTCTTAAGGAAATTAGAGAAGACACGTCTAATTTAGAACTAACTGTACAAGATGAGATACCACAAGAAATTGCAACATGTGTTACAAATGATGCACGATTACAAGAAGTGCCTCGTCGTAGTGGGAGGATTGTTAAGCAACCTGATAGATTTATGTTTTTGGGAGAGTCTTCGGACTTGATCCCTGGTGAACATGAACTTGATCCCCGGACATATGATAAATCACTCCAAAATAAAAATACAGCATCTTGGCAAAGTACAATGAACTCTGAAATAGAATCTATGTATTCTAATCAGGTCTAGGAGCTTGTAGAACCACCAAATGGTGTAAAACCCATTGGATGTAAATGGGTCTATAAAATAAAAAGAGGGACAGATGGGAAGGTGGAAACTTTCAAAGCGAGCCTTGTTGCAAAAGGGTATACTCAGAAAGAGAGAATCGATTATGAGGAAACCTTGTCGCCGGTAGCCATGCTTTAGTCTATCCGGATTCTTTTATCTATTGCTGCTCATATGGATTATGAGGTTTGACAAATGGATGTCAAGACAGCTTTCCTTAATGGAAGTCTTGAAGAAAACATCCATATGAAGCAACCAGAGGGATTCATTGACTATGGACTAAAGCAAGCTTCGAGATCTTGGAACATCCGATTTAATGAAGTAATCTAATCTTATGGATTTATTCAGTGTCCGGATGAGTCTTGTGTATACAAGAAAAGTGACGAAAACGTGGTGATATTTCTTGTACTATACGTAGATGACATTTTGCTCATTGACAACAATGTCAAAGTGTTGTCAGATGTAAGGGTATGGTTGTCTAAGCAATTTGATATAAAGGACTTGGGAGAATGTGGACATATTCTTAGGATCAAAGTAATAAGGTATCGCAAGAAAAGGATATTGTTCTTATCCCAACCTTCATACATCAATACTATCCTAGCTCATTTTAGCATGCAAAACTCCAAGAAAGGTTTTCTACCTTTTCGGCATGGAGTACCTTTATCTAAAGATATGTCTCCTAAGACATCAAAAGAGATAGAGGAAATGAAGACAGTTCCTTATGCTTCGGCTGTAGGCAGCCTAATGCATGCGATGTTATATACGAGACCGGATATCTATTTTGCCATGGGCATGGTTAGCAGATATCAAAGTAATCCAGGATAAGGACATTGGACTGTCGTAAAGCATATATTGAAGTACCTGAGAAGGACTAGAGATTATATGCTGGTTTATTAGGCAGATGATTTGCTCCCTGTGGGATACACGAATTCGGACTGATAGGGACAATAGTAAGTCAACCTTAGGGTTTTGTGTTTACTTTAGGAGGTGGAACCATAACAATGGAGGAGTGTTAAGCAGAAATGTGTTTTAGACACCACCGTGGAAGCTGAGTATGTGGCAGCCTTTGAGGCAGCCAAAGAAGTTGTATGGCTCAAGAACTTCTTGATGGACTTAAATGTGATTCCTGGTTTGCCCAAAATTATCATAATTTATCGTGATAATAATGGTGCAGTAGAAAACTCAAAGGAACCATGAGCTCATAAGGCAAGTAAACACATTAATCGCAAGTACCACTTGATACGAGACATAGTAAAATAAAGAGAAGTTATTGTTGCCAAGATTGCATCAGATGATAACTTAGCAGATCCTTTCACTAAGGCATTTCCGGCGATAGCTTTTGATTGGCATGTTGAAGGGATGGGAATCAGATGTATGACAGTATTTATGGCAGCATAATCTTTTAGTATAAGTGGGAGATTGTTAGGATGTATACTAAAAGCCTAGCTTTTTGTAAACATTTATTTTGAAATAAGAATTACATTGGTCAAATGTCTGCATTTATGTTAAATGTAGTTGTCCATTTAATTTATATTGTAGATAACATGGTGTGTGGTGTCACACAGAAGATCATGTTATCAATTCTTTATAAATTATAAATAGTAGCTCACAACCAAGATGGATTGGGACAAACCATTGGAATGGTTGTAGTGTAATTTGGTATTAGTTTATCTTGACTATAAAATTACACTAGTACACTATGAGTGTATTGAGCAGGACCATTTAAGGTTGTTCTTTTTATACTGACTGCATAAAAGAACAGGACCTCAGTTATTATGGATGTGCGTTCTCTTAATCCCGATATAATAACAAGCATGTATACTTAGTATTTATTTCTTTAACTTATCAAAGGGTGAGATTTAGTTCGTTAAATCAATAGGTCTGATAAGTTGGGAAATGATATTATTTATATGGTGTGTTGTTGATTATAAAAGAAAATTGTGCCCTAGTGATCTAGGTTGATGATGTCCTCAAGAGGAACTCATAAGAGTTGTCATGTAAATCTAGCAGGTGGATTTTGTCCGACATGACAATGAAGTTGAGTGATACTACTCTTGGAGCTAGATATTAATAAGTGAGTTGTCAGTAACTCATTTAATTAATGGACATTCGATATCTTAAATACAGGGAGATTAGCGCACTCATGATAAGAAGAAGCCCATATTGTAATATGGGATTGGTGCAGTAGTGCAATAATAACTCTTTAGTGGTATGAGTTATTATTGATGAACTTGAGTTATTGGTGCAAGTTGCACTAATAATCTGGTTTTGATGTATGACAAATATGTTAAAGTTAGATGGTTTGTTTGTCTAACCTTTCTACCAAATATAAAGGAGTTAACTGGTCTGAAGGAACTAAAACCAGGCTGAAATCTATCTAGGTCCGTGGGACTCGATAGTTGGTAAGAAATCCAGCTAGGTCTGTGGAACCCAATAGCTGGTGTGAAATCCAGATAGGTCCGCGTGACCCAATATCTAGCGGGAAGTCTGGTTGGGTCCATGGGACTTGATAACTGGTCAAAATCTAGTTGGGTCTGTGAACCTGATAACTGGTAGAAAGACCTGGTGGATCAAAGGCAAGTCAAGCAACTGCAAGTGGCAAGTGAAGGTAAGCAACTAGAGGAGAGATCCAGTGAGGACGCATTCCCGGTTGAGGGAACTATAGGCGTCGGTCTAGCTTAGGTCCATTTAAGAAGCCTAAGCTGAGACCTCGACTAGATCCTGGTCTCGTGGAGATAGGATCTAATTACTACTACTATTTTATTATGTTGCGTTAACTCTATTTTACAGGGTAAATATATTTTCTATTGCTTGGACTAACATTTTTGTAGGGAAGAAGTTGTTGAAGAAAAGGAGAGTCTGGGCGCCCGAAAGGGATCTGAGCATTAGGACTCCGGGCGCCCGGAGCTGGTCCAGGCACCCAGACCAGGCTTGTCTGGGCTAGTTCATGGGAACCCAGGTGCTCTAGATGCCCAGAGTCGGTCCAAGCATCCGGACCCGAAAACTCATCCATAAGTTGATGTGGAGCGCGTCGACTGGTCGAGCCACGTGGTCCAGGCGCTCGGAGGGGTTCTAGGTGCCCGAAGGGTTCCAAGCTCCTGGAATAGGCCTATTTAAAGGCCTTCAACCAGGAGCTTTAGAACAACAACTACTACAAGTTTCTCTCTTGCGTGCTACTCCAAAAAGACTCCGACAACACTGAAAGACTACTCCGAAGTTCGCAGAACGAGAGACTACATTTTGTTTCCTTTCTGTGTGTCGGTAACTTTTATTTCCAGTTCTTGTACCCAACTCTTGTAACACTTTTTGTGAACTGATAGTGATTACCCAATGAAAGCACTTGATGAGTGCGAGCCTTGGAGTAGGAGTCATTGAAGCTCCGAACCATGTAAAACTTGATTTGTTAGCATTATTTTCTTTTCTTCCGCTACGTACTTATTTTTAATTGGCTCTTGATTTTTTTTGAGGAACTCTATTCAACCCCCTCTAGCATCTTTCCAATCCTACACAATATACCATTATCCCTTAGATAATCCTGAAACTCTTGGCTTAAATACCCACCAACTCGATCGGATCAAAGTATCTTGGTATTTTTACCAAGTTATTTCTCTACTTCATTTTTGAATTCTCTAAACTTTTCAAAGGCTTCAGACTTATGTTTCATTAGATATACATACCCATAATGAGAGTGATCATCAATGAAAGTAATGAAGTAGTTATAACCTCCTAGTACATGAGTTGACATTGTCCACATACATCGATATGTGCGAGCCCAAACAACTAATCAACTCGTTCACCCTTTTCAGAAAAAGTAACTTTGTCATCTTGCCTTTTAAACATGAATCACATGTATCAAATGTATCTAATTCAAATGATTCGAGAACTACAATCTTTTGTAATTTGGACATGCATTTCTTGCTTATATGGTCAACGCAGCAATGCCATAAGTAAGAGGTTAATTGATTATCTAATCGGGCGTAGTTATTGCTTGTATCAATATTGAATGTATCGCTAGATATATCTAATGTGTAGATGTTATTGCATAAAGTTTCAGTGCCATAAAGAACACTATTCAACGTTATATAATAACAATTGTTACTAAATGTCAAATGGAAACCTTTTTTATTTAATCAAGAAATAGAAACAATGTGAACATGGCATAAATTTACATATGTTATAATTTTATTTTGGAAATAAAAATATGTTATAAATTTAATTTTAATAAATAAAGATTTATCTAATCAAATTAGGAAATTAATTTTTAAATTTAATTAACATATTTCATCTAGAATTTTTCTATTAATCAAGAATCTTTAATTATTTTAGAAATAAATTTCTAAATTAATTTCCTAACAATTTAGGAAATACAACAACAATAACCAAGGCTTATCCCACTAGTTGGAGTCGGCTGTATGAATCCTTTTACACTATTGAGCTCTATCTCCTACTATATTATCATCTATATTTAAATAAATTTTATCTTATTTTATTGTTATTAACTAAGTCTTTTTTGGTCTTCCTCTTTCTCGTTTGATATTCATGTTTATCATAGTTTCACATCGCCTAACAGGAGCATTTATTGATCATCTAAATACATGTTCGTACCATCTTAAACGTGTCTCTCAGAGTTTTTCCTCAATATATGCAACTTTGACTTTCTCTCTAATACTCACATTTCTTATTTTATCCATCCTCGTATGTCCATACATCCATCTTAACATCCTCACCTCTGCAACTCTCATCTTCTATCATGTGCTCAAGTCATAGTCTAACATTCAGCTCCATATAATATAGCAGATCTAACTACGATTTTATAGAACTTACCTTTAAGTTTAAGAGGTACTTTATGGTCACATAAAACACTCGACACTCCCCTCCATTTCAACCATCCTGCTTGTATTCTATGTAAACATCTCTCTTAATCCCTCCATCATTTTGTAAAAATGATCCTAAATATTTAAATCTCTTAGTTCCAGGCAACTCGTCCTCTCCTATCTTAACAATTGTCTCATTACTTCTATTATTGCTAAACTTAAATTCCATATATTCTGTATTTAATCTACTAAGCCTAAAACATTTCCCTTCTAGTGTTTCTCGCCAAGATTCTAGCTTAGCATTTACTCCTTCACGTGTTTCATCTACCAAAATAATATAATCTACAAATAACATGCACCATTGTACTATGTCCTGAATGTGCGCAGTGAGTTCGTTTATAATTAGTGAAAAAGATAGGGGCTTAGAGTTGATCCTTGATATAACCCTATCTTTATTGGAAATGCTTTTGTTGCTCTGCCTGAAGTCTTTACTCTGGTTGTTACATCCTCGTACATATCCTTAATTAGTTCAATATATGTTACGCTAACACCTCTTTTTTCTAGAATTATCCATATAATTTCTCTTGGAACTCTATCATAAGTTTTTTCTAAGTCAATGAATACCATGTGTAGATCTTGTTTTTGCTCCCAATATTTTTCAATTAATTATCTAAGAAGATGTATAGCTTCTATTATCGACCTTCCAAGCATGAACCCAAATTGATTTTCGGTCACTGTGGTCTCCTTCCTTAATCTTTTTTCTATTACA
Organism: Zingiber officinale; assembly: GCF_018446385.1. Classification (NCBI taxonomy): domain Eukaryota; kingdom Viridiplantae; phylum Streptophyta; class Magnoliopsida; order Zingiberales; family Zingiberaceae; genus Zingiber; species Zingiber officinale. The sequence continues at coordinate 19,733,133 of NC_055992.1, forward strand.
TTTTCTCAAAATTTTATAGTATGACTCATTAGTTTAATACCCCTATAGTTTGCACAATGTTTTACGTCTCCCTCATTCTTATATAAGGGAACTAGAGTACTTATCCTCCATTGATCAGGAATTTTTTTTGTTTTCAATATCATGTTAAATAATTTTTAAGTCATTCAATACCTTGTTTCCCTATGCACTTCCATATCTCTATTGGAATATCATCTAGTCCAACGGATTTTCCATTGTGCATCTCATTTAAAGTTTGTTCTACTTCTGAATTTTGAATTCTACGATAAAAATTAAAATTTCTATGCTTATTTAACCTACTTAAATTACCTAAGTTAAGTTGGTCACCTAAACCTTCATTAAAAAGTTGATGAAAATACCTCTTCCACTACTCTTTTATTTCTCCATCATTTACTAATACCCTATTACATTCATCTTTAATACATTTTATTTGAATAAGATATCTTGTTTTCCTTTCTCTTACTTTAGCTATTCTATAAATGTCTCTTTCCCCTTCTTTTCTATCCAATTTTTGATATAATTATTCAAAAGTTTTATCTTTTTCTTCACTCACTATTTTCTTAGCTTCTTTCTTGGCTATATTGTATATTTTTTTATGTTTTCCTCGTTCTTACAAATATATAATTCCTTATAAGCTATTCATTTTTCCTTCACTATCTCTTTACTTTCTCATTGCACCACCAAGATTCCTTCCTTAGTGGTGCATGTCCCTTTGACTCACCGAGTACGTTCTTAGCTGCTATTTTCAACTTTGATACCATCTTATCTCACATTGTATTAAAGTCATCGTATATTTCACCTAATGCTTGTACTTCTACCTTCTCCTTAAATATATTTTGCTTCCCATCCTTTAACTTCCACCACTTAATTCTAGGAATTATATATATTTTCTTTCTATTGATACTATATTTGAAGCATATATCCAACACTGTTAATTTATGTTGGGTAGTTAAGATTTCTTCAGGGATGACTTTGCAATCTTTATAAATCTTTCTATCCTTCTTCCTAATCATAAGAAAGTCAATTTGTGATTTATTATTCCCACTTTTGAATGTGACTAAGTGTTCTTCTCTTTTCTTAAAAAATATATTAGCTAATATAAGGTCATATGCTATCGCAAAATCTAATATAGTCTTCCCTTTCTTATTTCTCGTTCCAAACCTTTAACTCCCATATACCCTCTCATATTCCTCATTTTTCACTCTGACATGCTCATTTAAATCACCTCCTTTTAAAATAATTTCATTTGGTGGAATATTTTGTAATATTTCATCTAAGTCATCCCAAAACCTTGATTTAGTAGCTTCATCTAATCTTACTTGTGGTGCATATACGCTAATTATGTTCATAGTTTCTTTCGCCACTATTATCTTAAGGGATATAATTCTATCCCCTTTTCTAACTACTCCTACAACTTCATCCTTTAACAAACTATTTACAATAATACTCACTCCATTTCTTGCTTTACTCTTTCCATTGTACCATAACTTAAAACCCAAGTTCTCTATCATCTTTGCCTTCTCATCTACCCATTTTGTCTTTTGTACACATAAAATACTAATTCTTCTCTTAATCATCATATCTACTACCTCTATTGATTTTCTAGTGAGAGTTCCTATGTTCCATATTCCAAATCTTAGATTATTAGTTTTCCTATCATATTTGTTCTTATCCAACCTATTGTGTGAGAACTCTTGCCTATTTAACACTACACCCAAGTTCTCATGGAGATGTAGTGGTCCTTGCTGAGACATTACAGTAAGACCATGTAATGCAAACTCTTGTATATTTAACACTACATCCGAGTTTTGGAGATATAGCGGTCCTTGTAGAGACGTTACAGTCGGACCTTGCAACGCGTTCCTTCCAGGGAACAACCTAGCATTAGCACAATAGTTTAATGGATCCATTCATTGAATATTGGCCATAGTTTTAACGTTGGCTTACAACCTAACGCAACCCTCCTCCTTTATCCAAGTTTGGGACCGGCCATGAGCAGTCTTCATGGACGGAGTTAACAATTTAGGAAATAAATAATTAATATTTCTTAATTTATTACAAAATACTTCAAATCTAGATTTTTTATGATTTTTTAAATCTTTCCAAATTTTATATTTCCTAACAATTTAGGAAACTTTCTAAAAAATAGAATATTTTAATAAATCTAAAAATTCTAAAAAACTTAATTCTATAATTTAATTTAGAATATCTCAAATCTAGATTATTTTTAGAATTTTAAAATCTTTCCATATTTGGAATTACCTAACAAATCAGAAAATTTTCTAAAAATAGAATATTTCTTAAAATTTCAGAAAAATCTAAAAATGATAATTTCTAAATTAACATAATATTTCTAAATTTAATTTTATAAAATTATATCAAAAACTTTCTAAAAATAAAATTTCCTAAGAATTTAGGAAACTTTCAAAAATAGATAAAATCTTAATAATTCCAAAAAAAATCTAAAGTTAATTACAACACTAATTACAAATCATAAAATAATTTTACGATCATGTCAAAACACAATCAAGCTCTAATACCACTGTTGGGATATGTCTGATGCAGGTACATACTAGAACACATTTCGTAAACACGTAATAATTCCTAATTATTACATTACACACACCACATACATAAAAGGATACAACATGTCAAATACTATCGCATAATTAAAACTTTATAGAAAGTAAATTTACACAAGGTATACCTTATGGATGACCTGTAACGAGAAGGGCATCAACCATAGCGACATTGTCATACCTTGCCTCTATTCGTATCTACGCCGAGCTCCTCAAGATAACTCCTTAAGTACAAGCCTTTCCTTTGGAAGTTATTATCCGCGAGCGAAGAAGATGGATTAAGAGGAAGAAGAAAGAAGCACACAAGGAAAAATTCTTCTATGTGGTGGTCACGACAACAAGGAGGGGAGCCTCCTTATTGTTGGCGGCAGGAAAGAGAGGAGAGGGAGAGGAGGATTGAGTTTTCAAAAATTAATCAACCAAATAATAAAATTTATATCTAATTCTCTCCTAACTACATCTATATATAATCCTCTTTCATGAGTTGGATTAGAATGTTCAAATCCAACCCATTATCCCTTAACTAAAAATTTACCCATTAATCCCTTAGTTTGGTTCACAACTAAACCAAGTTAGTTCATGACTAATTCATAATTAAATCAAATATGGTTCAACTCTACCATAAGACATGTAGCTCATCCGCGCTTCCATCATGATAAATATTTTCATATTTATCTTATGTATGGTTCAACCAAACATTTATCTCTTAATATAATAATCCTATTCTTTAACTTGTTTTACTTCTTTTAGAGACTCATTAGTGCATGTGACCCAATAGGTTCTCAATCTATCTTGGTTGTCCATAATTAACTACTTAATTATAGAACGATCATGAGTGGCACCTAGTAGTACATCATGATCCTCAATTAGTCGGAAAATCATAGTTGATCTTAGAACTAATTCTAAATCTTTCAGCGGCTTCAGTGAGTCGTGCCTTGTTCCTTTCACTCGTCTTATACCCACTTGGTCCAGGACATGGTTTATGTGTCTGTCTCCACTAGACTGACTATATCACATCTATCCCAAGTAATACTTCCTCGTTCTACGGATTAAAATTACTCGTACATGTGTACAAGAGTCTCGTACTCTTAACATGTGATACTTTGGCCAAAGACTTTGAGTAATAATCCTAACGAGTGGTCGTAGGGTATACGTCTCTTCTAAGGAGTGGTGAATCCACTATGGGCTATCCAAACATCTTTGGGCATTTTGACTTATAGCCAATTATCCTGGGTCCACACCTTAATGAGGTGCTTGCTTAAGATTTCAAAGTATAAGTCTCCATGACCAAGATGACTTATACACCTCAAGTCGAAGGAAACTTGCACTCGAGCTGTAGTAAGAGCTTCACAGACATATCCATATATATAGATAACCATATGAAGTTTTATAGCGAGTCACTCCAATAAACTAGTTACCATAACTAGCATCCACATTTTGTTGGTACAATATCCCCTGGGTCAAGTTGACCAGGTTGACTAAGCTTGAGTTGGCTCAAGATTGAGTCTTAATGTTTAGGTTTCGATGTTTGACAATACATGGAGATTGCAGATGCAATCGTTCGATTGAGGAGATTGTTAATATAATTCTCCTCTGGTCAAGGGCTAACCAGTTAGATGTGAAGAAGAGTCAAGTAGGTCAAAGGGTTGACCGGATACTTGACTGGGAAAGTCCTAACTGAAGGTTAGGCAAAGGAAAATCCCGGTGAGTGAAGTTAGGTGAAAGACCTAGTGAGTGAAGCTAGGTAGTTGGAAAATTCTGGTGAGTAAAGCCAGGTGAAAGACCTAGTGAGTAAAGCTAGGCAGATGGAAAGTCCTGGTGAATGAAGCTGGGTAGTGGAAAAATCTTGGTGAGTGAAGCCAAGTGAAAACCATAGTGAGTGAAGTTAGGTGAAAGTCCTGGTGAGTGAAGCCAGGCAGATGGAAAGCCCTAGTAAGTGAAGCTAGGCAGAAGGAAAGACTTGGTGAGTGAAACAAGGCATGTGGAGATCCAAGTGGGTCAAGGTTGGCCGGACACCTGATGTTGGGAAGCCTAAGTAGGTCAAATAATTGACTGGATACTTGGCACAAGGAAATTCAGATGGGTCAAGATTGACCAGACATCTGGTGGAAGTCTAAGTGGGTCATGGAGGACCGAACACTTGGCACAAGACGGTAAGTTGAAGTGGGTCAAGGTTGACCGGACACTTGGCAAGAGGAGAAAAGTCAAAGTGGGTCAAAGGGTTGACCAGACACTTGGAAAAGAAGTTCCGATAGGTCAAGATTGACCGGATGCTATACACAAGGAGTTTTAACAGGTCACGGTTGACCGGATGTTGGGTTTGGGGCACCTTAGACTTGACTCAGGCAAGCAAGGATTGCTCAATTTGATTAAGTGATCAAATTGGACCGAGCCCAATCGATCAGCTGATCGATTGGGCACAGTGCTACAACAAACAACTATTGGTGTGGGAAGCCTCCAATGATCGAACCTATGTTTTGGTTATGTCAAAGGGTTCAAAGTTAAGTTGTGTTATTATCTAACATGTGTGAATGAGCTTTGCAGGAAAGTCCTAAGGTATCTTAGGCAAAAGTCTTAGCTACAGTTAGGCAGGTGGAAAACCCTAGGGGGCGGTAACTCTAGGTCCTAGGGGGTGGTAACCCTAGGCGGAAAGTCTTGGCGAGTCGAAGCTTTGGGCAAAATTCCTAGGGGGCGGTAACCCTAGGTGAAAAGTCCTGGTGTCGTGAACCAGGTGAAAAGTCTGGGTGGGTCGTGGAGCAGACGTCCAGCGGAAAGACTTGAAGACTCGAGCACTGAGCAAAAGTCCAGTTGGTCTGGAGGACTAGACTAGCAAACAAGTATACTCTCCTTAGTGGAGTAGTGAGGACGCGTTTCCCGCTGAGGGAATAGTAGGCGTCGGTTCGACCTAGGATTTTTGGTCTGAAATCCAATGTCAGAATCGAACAGTCTGGTGACTGTCCAACATCCTTTTATATTCATTATTATGTGCTAACTTTGTGGTGCAAGGTATTTTTGGGACTAACATATCTTGTAGGGATAAAGGAGCATGTTTTACCTCGGATGAACAGTACCCGAGACGCCCTCCATGGAGCTTGGAAGCCCCTCGGGTGCAAGGCAGAAGGAGTCAGCGCAGCGGAGCTGGAGGCACCCTCATGAAGGCTTGAGGTGCCTCGGACAGCCTTGAAGGCGCCCTCAAGGAGTATGGAGGCACCTTCAAGAGGATAAGAGGTGAAGAAGTCAGGTCTTATCCACGCGCGGTTGATCCAAAGATTGGAGGCACTCTCAAGGGGCTTGAAGGTGCCCTCAAGGGGCTTGAAGGTGCCCTCAAGGGGCTTGAAGGCGCCCTCAATAGCCTTTATAAGGCAGTCTCGACCAACAGCTTGCATCAAGACTTTCCAAGCAACCTTTCCTCAGCGCGCTGCTAACGAGACAATCCGATTAAGCTACGACCAGCCACCGACAACCTAAAGCTTCTATTTTTACGATTCATTATTGTCGATATAAATTTTTAGTGCATTTAATTGTAATACTTATTGTACTTTTTCTGAGCTTATAGTGATTGCTCAAAGTAAACGCTCAACGAGAATGGGCCTTGGAGTAGGAGTCGCCCAAGGCTCCGAACCAAGTAATAATAATTGGGTCTCTTTATGTTGTGTTTTATATTTCCGCTGCTCTTACTCGTAAGTTTTCCAAATAGGAAAAGTGAAAGCCACGAGCACTATTCACCCCCCCCTCTAGCGCTTCTCGATCCAACAACAACATCCCAATTGATCAGCTAATCGATTGGGAAGAAATGTCACAAGCATAGAATGGTCCCCAATCGATCAGCCGATCGATTGGGGGTTGAAAATCGCGTGTGACATGAGAGAGCTGAATCGATCGGGCAATTAATTTATGCCATTTTCCAGAGAGCACAGAAGAAGGCTAAATCGATCAATCGATTGATCCAGCCTCCCCAATCAATCGGCCGATTGATTGGGAGACGACCGTTGTGCAAGATAAAGCCGTTGACGAGCATCTTCCTCCGTAGTTCTTCCTCTCCACTTCTTGCGATCTCTCTCACAGCTTCACGCCATTTCTTGAAGCTTTCTTGGAGCAAAGTGTTGCTACACTTCCAAGGTCAAGAGGTGTTCCACAAGAAGAAGCAAATTAGGGTTTTATATTGTAAATCTTGTAAGATTTCACTTGTATTTTGCTTTCCTTTCTTCTTGTTGTATTGAGAGTTTGTACAAGGCTTATCCACCTTCAATAGTTATCGAGAAGGAGTGTTTTTCTTGGATTAGACACCTCTTCTTGAGGTGGATACCAAGTAAATCCTAGTGTTAGCATTGTGAGTGTACTTTGTGTGTATTTCCACTACATATCATCATCATTAAAGCAAGACAACAAAGCACGACGAACTATTCACCCCCTAGCACCAATCAACCCTAACAAGTGGTATCAGAGTGAGGTCGCTCTTCACTAGAATCATCGCCGGAAGGGGCAACCAGCTAGAGGGAGAAGAAGTTGAAGCAAATTTCAACAATTCAAAGACTTCATCAAAGGCTCAACTTCAAATGGAATTCCAAGATGGACTTGGATTCGACACAAGGGTGCCTCCATCATTCATATCAATGAGCTTCGATTTTTGGAAATCAAGGATCAAAAATTTTCTCATGATGGAGATAGAGCAATGGTTTTCTCTAATGGAAGGCTTTGAAGCTCCAAAAGATTCAAAGGGCAAAATTCTCAAGAAAAACAAATGGAGCAAGGAACAAACTCAAAGATGTGAGGCGAACGACAAGGTAACCAAATTATTGGTTAGTCTATTGCTAAGCACAATCATTTACAAAATTGGAGAATAGAATGATGCAAATGAATTATGGAGCAAATTGGCCAAGCTTCATGAAGACCCCTCCACTGCACCAAACCAAGAGAAATCCAAAGAGGGCGACTCATTGGAGCAAGACCAAGAGGAAGAGGACTCCAAAGTTGAGAGATGCTCAACTTCCGAAAAAGAAGTCCAAGAAGCTTCATCCACAAAGGAATGCAAAGAAAAAGGCAAGGAGGGAGCATACTCCTTGTTTCATGTACATGAGGATGATGATGATGAAGCTTCCACCTCTAGGATTGAGGGGGAGTGTAGATCATTGACACTGGAGCAAGAAGAGACTTCTACTTCCGGGTCAAGTGAAAAGAAGAGGTTGAGGCAACCTCCACAAGTCAAGAGAAATCAATTGAAGGATCGAGTGTCATCCCTACACGTGAAGGTATAAGTAGGTCAATTAATAATAAAAATCATATTATATACTTTGAGTGTAGAGAACATGGACATTATAAGAGTAAGCGCCCTAAATTAGCCAAGAAGAAGGGTCAAGTGACACCAAAAGGCAAGAAGAAGCCTAAGGAGATCGCCCCCACAACAAAGAAGAGCAATGAGCACATTGTGTGCTTTTCTTGCAACCAAAAAGGACATTTCCAGAGCCAATGTCCAAAGGGGAAGAAATCAGTCAAACCTAAAGGAGGAAGCACAAGTCAAGGGGAAGTTTCCAAGGTAAAACCCAAGGTATCATTTATTGAGCATATCCCTTTGAGTAATGATAAAAAGCATGCTAGGAATAGTTTATATCATTTTAATGCTATTTATCATGAAAATAGAAGGCATGATAGAATTAAAGAAAAATATATGGCTTATCATGCTAAAACAACTCAACCTAGGGCTAGGAAAGTAGATACAAACTTAGGCAATAACTCTAAGAATTTTAGTTATAGTCCTAAAAATAGAAATGCTCATAGAAATCAAGAAAAATCAAAATCTAAAGATTTAAGGTTGGAAAACCAAGCCTTGAGGTCAAAGCTTGATAAATTAGAAAAGACCCTAATAAGGATATAAAGTATCCTTAAGGGGCAAAAAGAGCATAACATAGGTTTAGGAGACAAAAAGTCATCCAATGGTCATAGAGGTTTAGGATACAAATCTAAAACCAAGAAGGATGTTCCTTCCTATCATAGGGTTCCATATAGTTATGAAACCAATCCTAGGTCTAGGAGTTAAGTCAAGGATACAAGGAAAGTTATTCCTAGGAGTATCTTTGCAACAACAAATGTAACTAAGACTTCTAAGAAGTCAAAGAAAGTCACCAAGAAGGTCATAAGGGAAGCTATCCCTAGAGTTGACTTAGAGAAAGTGACCAAGGCTTCTAAGAAGCCTAGAAAGGTCATTAGGAAGATATCTAGGGAAGTTATTCCTAGTGAGTATCTAGAGCATCCAAGGAGTGCCAATAGGTTGTAGGTTCTAAGGAGCATATTCTCTACACTCTAGATGGGTTTAGAGAGTGTCAACTTCAAATGGGAAGGGTGGTTTACCCAACCTTGATAAAGTTGACACTTGGAGGCATTTTCAAGGTTTTTGTTAACCTTTGAAAATGAAAAGGATTAATTGTTTACTCGTTTGAAGAGTAAATGTGCCAAAATTTGAGGAATTGAACTTAATTTAAATTGGCACACTTAAGAAAATCATAAGAAATGTCAAGTTGGGATTTTGGTATTTTCTTAAGGAGTTAAGGGCAAATTTAAGTCTTAATTTAAGTGATTACTCTTTGGAAGAGTAAAATATACCAAACCTTGAGAAATTACATATAATTTAAATTGGCACAACTAAGGAAAGGCAAAAGAAATGTCAAGTTGGGGTTTGACATTTTCTTAATAAAATATGGGCAATCTAGGATTAGGTTTTAAATTAACTAAGGATGAAGGATACTTAGATAGGTTATCTAGGTATATTTTATTTATACTAATTTGTCATGATTGTTTGCCCATTATATGCCATGACATCATATTTTACATTCATGTTTATTATGAAAAATATAAAAATATCATGTCATGTCATGTCATACATACATCATGTAGCTAAAGTGTATTTTCTTTTGAAAATCATTTATTTAGATGTATGTCATAAATCATCATGCATTATTTTTTAATTCTTTGAAATTAATGACAATGACATTTATTAACAAGTAACATCCTAGGTGGATGTTCATAATTCACAGAAATACCTAGATAGACATACATGATCCCTAGTTTAGGGTAAAATCAAAATCTACATCTCACAAAGACTATAAGTGACTTGTATGTGTTTTAGTACACATTAAATAAAAGTGAGATGCTAGGATGATGAACAAGACTCAAGATGTTGATTTAGTACATCTAGTTGAGTTTTGATTTTATCAAAACACATAGTTATGTGTACTCCATTTATTGGGAAAGCTAATGTACAAGTCATATACATTGAGCCCAAAGAACATGATTGAAAATTGGTTTTGAAAAAATATTTTAAATATACTTTGGAAAACTTTGGTGAATGCTATCTTTTGATAGTAATAATCATTGAGAAGTTAGACACAAACTTGAAAAAAATATTAAAATTTTTGCAAGTTTCCAAGTTTATGTCAATCTTTGAAAATAAGATGTATTTTCTTATAAAACTATTTTTTAATGATAGTATATATCCTAAATAATGTCTACAATAATTTTCATGATTTTTAGAATTTTGTAGAATTTTTAGGGAGTTTTCTGAATTTCATTGAAATTAAATTTCAAGAAATTAGAACTCCAACCGATCGGGTGATCGATTGGAGTTCTGATTTCCTGAAATTCAATTTCAGCGAAATTCAAAAACTCCCAAAAAATTCTACAAAAAATCAAGGTGATTTTCCGCAAACAGTAGCTCGCGGAATCGATCGAGCGATCAATTGAAACCAATGTCAATCAATTGAGTCCCATCCCAATCGATTGAAAAGGTTATTTTTGGCTAGAAAACTCTAATTTCAATACTTTAAGCCATTTTTAGCCCCTTTAACCATTACTAACCTCTTGAAACACATTTGTATACATTTAGGGGGAGTTTTCATGATGAAAACAAGGACAAATGGTTAAGGAACACTAGCTTGAAGTTTATGATGAGGTTAGTTTCAATATTGAATCTTTTAAACCTCAGAACTTTAAATTTTTGGGTTTCCTAAAGGTTTAGGGATTCCAAGTGATTGTTGGTGCAATGACAGAAGTTTGAAGCATGTTTTTAGGAGGAGCTACTATTTAAAAACATGAAAATATTTTTCTGAAACCATTGAAGGTGGTAAATCCTTCGTTTGGATAAATGCTTAAGGTTGAGCATTGGGGAATAATGGGAGATTGGATATCTTCATTGTAAAAAAGGAGTATGCTCAAGGATGAGCATTGAATATAATGAAGGATATGGGACCTTTATTGTTGTGTTGTGAACAACAAGTGAGGTTGTGAACAACGTTGAGTAACTCTTTAGGGGGAGAGTTTTTATGTGTGCCAATAGGAGGAGAAATATAGGGTTTAAGTTAGGCTTTTGTCCCTCAAGGAATGTTTGGGGGAGAATGTAGGGTCTAAATTATGCCTTCATTATCTAAAAGGTATTGGCATGAAGAATAAGTTGAGACTATGGGATTAGCCTAACTTAAAGATATTGTTAAACATCAAAAATGGGGAGATTGTTGGTGCAATATCCCCTGGGTCAAGTTGACCAGGTTGATTAAGCTTGAGTTGGCTCAAGCTTGAGTCTTGATGTTTGAGTTTCAGTATTTAACAATATATAGAGATTGTAGATACAATCATCCTATTGGGGAGATTGTTGATAAAATTCCCCTCTAGTCAAGAATTGACCAGTTAGATGTGAAGAAAAGTCAAGTAGGTCAAAGAATTGAACGGATACTTGACTGGGAAAGTCCTAACTGGAGATTAGGAAAAGACAAATACTGGTGAGTGAAGCCAAGCGAAAGATCTAGTGAGTGAAGCTAGGCAGTTGGAAAATCCTGGTGAGTTAAGCTAGGTGAAAGACCTAGTGAGTGAGCTAGGCAGATGGAAATTCCTGGTCAGTGAAGCCAGGCAGTGGGAAAATCCTGGTGAGTGAAGCAAGTGAAAACCCTATTGAGTGAAGCTAGGTGAAAGTTCTAGTGAGTGAAGCCAGGCAGATGGAAAGCCCTAGTGAGTGAAGCTAGGCAGAAGGAAAAACCTGGTGATTGAAGCCAAGCACGTGGAGATCCAAGTGGGGCAAGGTTGACCGGGCACCTGATGTTGGGAAACCTAAGTAGGTCAAAGGATTGACTGATACTTAGCACAAGGAAATCCAGATGGGTCAATGTTGACCGGACATCTGGTGGAAGTCTAAGTGGGTCATGGAGGACCAAACACTTGACACAAGATGGTAAGTCCAAGTGGGTCAAGGTTGACCGGACACTTGGCACGAGGAGAAAAGTCTAAGTGAGTCAAAGAATTGACCGGATACTTGACAAAGAAGTGTTGGGGGATCGATGGTCGGCTTAAAGGGGGGTTGGATAGACGACACCCCCAAAACGATTGATCTTCCTACACTTATTAGTATGCGCAGCGGAATATACAAAACAAACAAGCTAAAGGAAATTAAACTAAAGACAAGAGAGAATGCAAACCAAGCTACACGATCATTTACATGGTTCGGAGATAAAGCTCCTACTCCACGGCATGTCCTTGAGGTAGACGATCTCTATCCGTCGGTGGATTACTCCCCGGAAGATCTCCGGCTAGCTCACATAGCTCCTTGTGGGTGGAGAAACCTCACCACACTCTCACCAAGGACTCTTGAGAAGCTAAGGCACTGGTAGGCTACTAATAGGGGTTAACCACCTCTATTTTGTCAACTATAACCAAGCTCCCAAGCTTTGGTTATAAGGCTGCGGGTTGAAAACCCTGCCTACTAGTCGACTGCCCTCTGTGGAAATTCGACCGTTACATCCCAACAGCTCGATACCAGTCGACTGCTAAAACTTGCAGTCGACTAGTACAGTCGACTGCTAAAACATGCAGTCGACTGATCCACACTGACCGAACGAACAGAACCATTCTGTTCGCACCCAGTCGACTGCGCGGTCGACTGCACCAGTCGACTGCGCGGTCGACTGCACCAGTCAACTGCTAAAACATGCAGTTGACTGCTACAGTAGCGCTACAATACTGCTACAGTAACGCTACAGTGAACCCCTAAAACTAGGATTTTACTCCGAGTATAATCTCTCGTGCACTCGTACCCTCACCTTTATGACTCACTTGACGCTTCTTTGCAGCCTTGACCTCTTGCCTTCAAGCCTACTTCCTTTGGCTCTCGTCCCTCGGATGCATTCAAGCTCACGGCTCGTCTCCAATGTCATCCTTCGCGTATGCCTCGAAGTCGCTTCCCTCGGCCCTTGTCCTCGCTACCTTGTCCACGGTCCCTCGGATGCTCCATCCTTCACTGGATCCAAAGTCGTCAACCTGAGTCACATGTGTATCCTGCAGTCCTGCATAACTCAAGTACACATATCAAATAACAAGGGTGAACCTAACTTAAACCCTTTGCCCAAACACCAAAACACATGATCGCACGGACCATTGGGATTACTCCAACAAGAAGTCACAACAGGTCAAGGTTGACTGGATGCTAGGCACGAGGAGTGCCAACAGGTCAAGGTTGACTGGATGCTATGCACGAGGAGTCCCAATAGGTCACAGTTGACCGGATGTTGGGTTTGGGGCACCTTAGACTTGACTCGGGCAAGCTAGGATTGGTCAATTTGATCAAGTGATCAAATTGGACCGAGCTCAATCGATCAGCTGATCGATTAGGTACAGTGCTGCGACAAACAGTATCCCAATCGATCAACTGATCGATTGAAAATAAATGCCATGAGCACTGAACGGCACCCAATCGATTAGCCGATTGATTGGGCACCACCAATCGATCAGCCGATCGATTGGGGGCTGGAAATCGCATGTGACGCGAGAGAGCTGAATCGATCAAACAATCGATTCATTCCATTTTCCAGAGAGCACAGAAGAAGGCTGAATCGATCAGTTGATCGATCCAACCTCCCCAATCGATCGGCCGATCAATTGGGAGACGACCGTTACGCGAGATAAAGTCGTTGGCGAGCATCTTCCTCCGCAGTTCTTGCTCTCCACTTCTTGTGATCTCTCTCACAGATTCATGCCAATTCTTGAAGTTTTCTTAGAGCAATGTGTTGTTGCACTTCCAAGGTCAAGAGGGGTTTCACAAGAAGAAGAATCAAATTAGGGTTTCATATTATAAATCTTGTAAGATTTCACTTGTATATTGCTTTCCTTTCTTCTTGTTGTATTGAGAGTTTATACAAGGCTTCTCTGCCTTCGGTAGTTACTGAGAAGGAGTGTTTTTCTTAGTGGAGAGTGCATCGTATGTGGATCATTAGATTAGTCACCTCTTCTCGAGATGGATACCAAGTAAATCCTAGCATTAGCACTGTGAGTGTGCTTTGCGTGTATTTCCACTACATATCATCATTATCAAAGCAAGACAATGAAGCGCGACGAGTTATTCACCCCCCCCCTAGCACAAATCGACCCTAACACATTTAACTCTAGACATCCCAATGTCTCTAGCTAGTAAGAAAATGGCTGCTTGTCAAACTAAGAAGTATAGACCATGTTAGTCTTAAAGAATTAATGATGTCCAAATGTATCAATTGGACGACTAGGGAAATTCCAATACATTTATAATTACACATGTAGAGATAATCACTAGTTGTGATCCAATCACAATTTCTCTCATACTATGAATTATATTACAGGCATTCGATAAATGAGTTTAAGACAATCAAATATATAATATGCACTCAAATAGTGAATTTATATTTAATGAAAATCATAAGGTGATTGCCTTAAGACATCCCTCAAAATCTAACACTATTTAGCTAGCCTCAATCTACCAAGACTTTATTTGCCCAACATCCGATCAATCCTTGACCTATCGGGACTTCACATACCTAGTATATGGTCAACCTTGATCTTTCGGGACTTCATCATTGTCTAGTATCTGATCAACTTTGAATTGTCGAGACTTCATCATTGCCTAGCATCCAATCAACCTTAATTTGCCAGAACTTCCTCGTTGCTTAACATCTAGTCAACCTTGACCTATCGTGACTTTTTTCTTACCAACTATTTGTTGAACTTCTGAACACCAAATATCTGGTCAACTGTGACCCACTTGTATTTTCTATAGCGTGACAACTCCATATTGAACTTCAGACTACCAAGTGTCTAATTAACCCACTTAGACTTTTCATATCTTATCAAGTATATCCAGTCAATCTTAACCTACTTGATTTTTCGCTCAACTAACTTAACATATTGATTGACTTCTAGTATCTGATCAATCTTGAACTACTTAACATCTTACTCAACCAATTAACATATTGATCAAACATCAAAAGGTCAACTTGAGTCAACTCGAGTTTGGTCAAGTTGGTCAACCTTGACTAGGGGTCGATTGCACCAATAACTAACAATTTCCTTGTTGAGTCACCTAATAAAAACTTGAATGCTTCTTATCTTTTGTTATCTTGGACTATCCTCATTTGACAATGATTTTGCTCATGAAGTTAATGGCAACTCTTGCTTCATAGTTTGCAATATGTACATATGATCAACATCTAAAAACTTTAAAGTGAGATACACTTGGTTTGAATTTGCTACAAGCTTCTTTTGAAGTTTTCCCTTTGAAATTCTTGGTTGAGTATCTATTAATTAAGATAATAGATTGTACAATTTATGGCCTTGGTAAAAAAACTCTTTCGGTATGTTTGTAATTTTTAACATTCTTTGAACCATGTCAAGCATAGTCTGATTTCTTTTCTTTCCATGACTCTATTTTATTGAGGAGGATCTAGTATGGTTAAAAGCCTCCTTATGCCATGAAATTTGTAAAATTCTTCAAACTTATTGAACTATGAATTATCCTCCATAATTCAATCTCATCACCTTGATGGTATAGCCACTTTGGTTCTCAACAAATGCTTTGATTTTTTATTATTATTTTTAATACTTGAAAGACCTCTAATTTAAATGAGAATCATGCTCTAATAATTTTTCTATTGGTACCTCTAATTTGAACTACTTAGTGCATGATTAAGTGAACAAAATAGATTTTAATTTTTAGAAAGTAATTATCTATGAACATTGTTACTCTTGTTACTTGAGAGATTTCTCTTAATGCATATCCTAGTTGTTTAACTATTCTAAATATCTCCTATTGAGACTTACCACTTTAGTTATCCATAGATAACTCTAAATTAAAAGAAGATTATGAAAACTTAGGGGTAGTGCCCTTAAAGAATTAAAATTACAATGAAAATAATAACAAATTAAGTTATATAATTAATTGTGTTAAATCAGGTAAGAGAGTTCGGCTCTGTGTTCTGAAGGAGTTGTGTGATGTATCAAACTAAGTTAAGAATGAAATAAATACAACTCAAGTATCATTAAATTTCAACTCTATACTTTATAAGAGTGTGTAACTATGTATGTCAAAAAAGAATTCAATAAATTCTCATAATCATATAGCATTGGCTCCTTGCTAAAAAAGGATTCTCGATTTTTTGTGTGTTACTAAGTTTAGCCATACTGCATGAGATACTTTACTCACTAAGTGGATTGTGGATCGTTTATCCTATTTTTATATGAGGTACATTTCAGGTGAATTATAGGTCATTTAGTCTATACATATATGTATATATGTATACATATGATGTATTTTATTACGAATGAATTGTGAGTCATTCACTCTTTTATATATATATATATATATATATATAAAAAGTGGATTGAGGGTTTTTTTGCCCTTATTTTACATTTATATACGATATGCTCATATCAAATGCATTGTAAATCATTCATTTTTTACATATATGACACATCTTTTGATGGGCAAATTGTGGGTCTTTTACTCAATAATTATGTTGATTCTCAAATAAAGTAACATTTTAATTTGTGTAATGTTCTTATGTTAAAAAGAGAAGATAAATAAAATTGTTGAAATTAATAGAGAAGTTAATGAAAGAAGAATAACTAGAAAAGAGTAATAAATAAATGATGTTTAAGAACATGAAAACAAAAGCTATAAATTATGTTGTTGCCTTCTATAATTAGTTCTCATCTCCATTTTGCTATGTGCTCACCCCCTTTATTCCTTTGACCTCTAAAATTGTAGATTTTCGGCGATCTTTGTGGTTGGACAATATTACAGGATGATATTGCTCAAAGATGCTCAACAATAATATTGAAGATAGTTTCTATCAGAGTTCTTTCGATTTATTTTCTTCTATTTTTATTGTAGGGATTGTTACTCATATGCATTTTGATATTTCAATACTTTAGTGCATTTGTTTATTTCTCAACATGAGTTTAGCTTTATCAATCATCATAAATTTAGTAGCGTCAAAATTTTGAGTTGGACGGACAATATTATAGGATGATATTGCTCAAAGATGCTCAGTATTGATGCTATCAGAGTTCATTCAATTTATTTTCTTCTATATTCCGTCAATCCGTCCAGGGTCAAAACGGAAAAAGTAAATCACGGACGGCTACTAGCTTTTGGAATAGTGACTAACACATAAAGGAGGCATTTATCTCGACTTTGCCGAGATTCAAACCTAAGAGTTCATGGTGATAACACCTCATACGTTAACTAGAACCATTTGAGGGGACAAAATTATTAAGTATTCATGGTTGTATAGCATGATGCACCTTAGGGATATTGCTTGTAATTTTGATATTATAATGGATATTATCTGAATAGACAAGCTATCCCTTATATACAGATGAAAGCCTTTGGATTGTGACATTCAGTGCTTCGAACGTTTCAAGGATTGGAGGAAAACCTTTTCACTTTTCCATTTGCTTTGTATGAATTTTGGAGAATATTTCAATTAGAGTTTGTGGTGCGAACAATCATCTCAAATGTGGCTTCATCTAGACCTTGATAGATAAGAAAAATGCCCTTCTTATCCTTCTTCCTACAGTTTCCTATGAAATTTTGTCATCTTGAGGCCCCTCATAACACTTTATTGAAAATATGCCAATAACAATCATTCAAACTCTGGTAACACTTTATTAAAAATAAGATGCAACAAAAAGTAATGGACACTGAGAATTAGTCTAAAGAAGAATACTATTATTCAAGTATCTCTGAACATACTCTCTGGTACTCTCTACTTTACTACATCAGAGTTACACCCAACAATTGTATAAAGTTACATCTTCATTTTCCTAAAAAGTTTCACTCATGTCCTTCTCAAAATTAAGTTAATCTAGAGATGAATTGTTCAAATTAGCAAGAGGTGTTTGGTAGTGGAAGCCTGAAAATCTTTTGTTTCAGAAGATAGATCAATTATTCCTGTACCAACTCGCAATCGACCTATCCTCGCTCGACATCTATTTCTTTCCAGCTATATGGTCCACAAGTAAACAATCCATTTCTTTGCGGCAGGGCCACAGCTAGCGATTTGGCTTCAAAGATGGTGTAGGGATGTTACCAGTGCATGGCTTGATCAGTGGGTTACCTGATAATGTCCCATCCTTGCCTACCAATAGGGCCAAGAATAGAATATATGATGCTTAGTTTCACCAGCAGGCTCGCATATAGTAAATACAAACTGTTATCTAATGCCAAACCTCTCCCCCTTTTTTTTTTTTTTTTTTTTTTATATTCCTTGTCCTGGATGTAGACGGTCTTTCCTCCTGATTCGCCTAACGGATAAGGCATACTTCAGTTCAGTTGCTGAGCTCCCTAACTCGTCTATCTCCCAAGTTCCAAGACTCGGTAGTTTCCTAAGTTCCATGATTCAACAAGATTTATGACTCGACCGTCTCCAAAACACCTTGACTCTGCATTTTCTCAAGCTTCCTAATTGGCTATCTCCCGAGTTGCTTAACCAGACTATCTCTCAAGAACCCTGACTCAGCCCAAGTGCTCGTGCAATTCGACGTTTAAAGTTTATATATATTTTTATAATTTTTGTATTTGTCTGTCCAAACGGTCATAAGAAAGTAGTGAATGGGGGGAGCCTAAGGGGGTCACATGGGGAGCTCGGGCATCAAAGGCGAGCTTGTACCAAGGCGAGTGTTTTTAGTTTTGATCATTTATAGTTATACCACCAGCCTTCTTAGATATACTATAAATTAATAGGCCTTTACAGACGAGTTTGTACTCGGATAATAGATCTGTATGATAGGAGCATGATTCTAATTTATTGGGGTTCATTACATTACGCACTATTTGAGAAGAGGTGAGAAAAATAAGATGGGAAGGTTAAAAAAGGGGGAAATTTTGAAATCCTATTTGGGAGGAAGTAAGTTGTAGACTTTCCTTACCTATAAAATATAAGAATTTTTATTTGGAGTACAAGGAAGGGTAAAAGAAAGTAAAAAAAAAAGTGTTTCAATTTTATTCTTATTTTATTACATTAATTCTAAAAGTCATTATTTTAGATATTATTTGAGTCATAACGAAAAACACTTGCACGGCTCAACTTACACTGCTCGACTCGCACCGTCCGATGCTCGCACTCCGTTAATGTCGATGTTGACTTTGATGTCGATTTCGATAATGACACCGACACTAATGTCGACTTTGACACTGACACCGGCTTCGATGCCGACACCAACTTCGACGCTGACACCAACTTCAACGTCAACGTTAACTTTAACAAATGAGTTACAATTATTTGAATACGTAAGTCTTAACCAATAAATGTATGCAAGATGCACTAGGTTCTTGAACATGTAAGTCTTTAATAAAAGTAAGTGTAATTTTGTAACTTTATAAATTTAACCTTTATTATCCTCACTTTCCTCCCAAACACATGTTATGTTAATAAACCTTTTCTCTAGGGATGTAAATGAACCAAGCATTTGTAAACAAGTTTGGTGTTCGGCTTAATAAGAGCTTGTTTATGTTCATTCAATATACATAAAATTAATTAAATAAATAAGCTTGAACAACTCGTTAAACTAAACAACCAAGCTTGAACACATGTGTTCAACTCGTTAACGTTCATGAACAAGGTTCGTGAACAACATTCGTGAATAATGTTCGCGAATAACGTTCATGAATAATGTTCACGAACCATATTTATTAATAAAACCCTTTTCAATATGCTAAATAAATTATAAAATAAAATAAATCAATAAGTTTAAATTATCAAGTTTAATAACCAATCAAACAACTAAAGTTTTTAAACAATCAAGCAAATTTAAATTGAGAGCTCGATAATATCTAAACGAACTAAACTTGAATCAAGATCAAGCTAAGGTTGAATTGAGAACTTGATAACATCTAAATAAGCTAATTTTAAGCTAAGCTTCAAACAAATTCAAACTCATAAAAAATAAACCAAGTCAAGCTTGAACAATCATTTTAAAAGTTTGGTTCATTTTAAACTCGACTCAGCTCAGTTTAGCTCAGCTCGATTATCTTATTAAACAAACTCGAATATCCCAAAGCTCGCCGATTCCTGTACAACTCTACTTTTCTCCCTCCTAAGGAGAATATAAATCCTTTACTTCTCCTCCCTTTTCCTCCTTTCTCCTTTTGTTAATAAACCTAAACTCACTTCATCCAAACAAAGGATGAATAAGTTCTTTTCACTTAGAAAACCATTCGGTACTTTAATTTATCTTCCTTGCACAAGCCTTACATTATCACCTTTCATAACACACAGATTATAAATTAATAGGCGTACGTTCACAGCTCACGCACCGCCACCCTCGTAAGTCTCCGATCTTCTTCCTCCTCTGATGCCTCACATGCCTTTCGCAATAAAGTCTCCCCTTCCGATGGCATCAGTCCGCCACCCTCGTAAGTGTCCGATCTTCTTCCTCCTCTGATGCCTCACATGCCTTTCGCAATAAAGTCTCCCCTTCCGATGGAATCAGTGTTTGCCGTAATCTAAGTTACAAGGTCAGCTGTTGGCTGCTAATGCCGAGGAGACAGATGTTAGCATTTCATAAAATAATATTATTGCTTTAATTACATTAGTTAGGCCTTCCTTAATTGTTCGACAACAATAAGAGAGATCTGGAGTGGGCGTGCTATTCTAGTTGGAGGTGGATAGAGTTTAATTTCATATTATTTTTTTCAACAAAGTTTTAACAAAAACAAAAGACAGAGAGAGAAAGGTAGATGATGTATGAATCTTGTGAATCTAGCTGACATTAGAAGCGACAGTGGCAGCTAAGCATCTAACAATCTGAGGCGATGACCTCGTGCCCACTGTTACCTCTCACCACCTCACTTGAATTATGCATCTGTTGCTATCATAATTTGCTCACATGTTTCTCTCTCGATCTCTCAATTTATTGAGTTCTTAGAACCACATATATAGTCTGTCAAATTATTATTCGGATATTCACAATTTAATTTTTAATTATGATATATTTGTAAAGATTTTTTATTTTTTCTTCCAATGAAACACACAATTATAAAATTTTAGGATTTTAGACAATCTAAACGTTCAATGATTTTTGTGAGATTAGACCGATAGCCTAAGATTTAATATTATTATTTTTTTTTGAGTTCTTAAAATAAATGTTAGACTTTATTCATAATTTTCCAAAGAGTATCATTTAAAAGAATAAAAAAGTATTTATGATGAGAATTCGATACTAAGTTGGACTTAATCGATTAGCAAGAAACTCAACTCGATTAGATTTAAAAAAAAAAAAACTTTAGGGAGTGGTTTTGGCGCTACTTCTTTTTGGACCTAAGTAAAGCAATTGGGCCTCAGCCCGTAAATTGGCAGCGCGCTGTCTTCTGAATATGCAAGAGCTACATGGGAATTTGGTCACTGATGGGGCAAGGCAATACTTTTTTGCTGCGAGTAATTTACTTGATAACCATGTAAAATCTAAGTATGTAAAATCTAATTTGATATTGACCTTGAGGATTGAGCAGATCAAACTAAGACAATGGAGATAGTTGCAAGAACAACTAAAGACAACCGAGTGACTAGATCTCATATCAAGACAACACACAAGAGCAAAACAAAACCAAAAAGTGGACTAGCTAATAAGCAATCGATCAGCTTGTCTGTTGCATTATTAGTTAGGGCATGCTTATGAGCTTGAGTTTGACCACATTGATATAGCTAAGAAGAACAAGATTATTAGCAAGTGTAGTAATTTTAACTTCATAGATCAACTTGTGTTATGAAAATTATAAAATTAAATTGTCATATGAATTGTCTATTTTTGACATTTTTAGATGTCTTGAAAATGTAATTTTAATGTGTAAATCTTGCCCATAAGTTGGTCGATAAATTATAATCTATGGTATTTCTTTTTGAAAGGACAAAAAAAGTAAATATAGCTAGCCACAGATATCTTAAAAAATAGATCTGAGATAATTTTTCAATGAAAAGAAATATCAATTATTTTTTTGATAAATCCAAAAGTGCTTATATTAACAAAATGCACAAAATTTTACAGCATCACTGAAAAATCAAAGTATAGAACATTTAAAATCTCAAACCCATTTAAATTTCGTGGTCCACAAGGAATAAAAGATGAGTCCTAGAAGGCTTATCCAAGTGAACTATTTTTTGCCATTGTCACATCCTAAAAGCAAGCTTTCTTTTATAATTCATCTTTATTTGAACTCTTTTTTTGTTTTAGTTTGCTAATCATTAAGAGAAACGTCGAGATTCAAGAGGAATATTTCACCTTTTTATTTATTAAAATATTTTTTTTATTTTTAATTTTGTCATTTGTTGATTCTTTATAGTCTTCATTGCCTTCATTCTTTACTAGAAATATTTTTTATTTTTTGTGACGTTTATTTTTGTCATTTTTACATTGATTTATACATTATTAATTGATAATTTATTAAACCAAGCATTAATTTTTCTAAATATTTAAATCACTTAATTTACTTTTTAAATTATCAAATATGCGATAAGTAATCTTAAAAATTTAGTACATGATTTAATAATTTAAAAAAAAAAAGTAAAGAATCCAAGTGGACGCCCCCTTTTTTCTACCGTTTCACATCCTAAAAGCTAAGTTTATTGTCTCGTTTGAGTTCTTGTTTGCTTGTCTAATTTATTCTATCATGAATAAATAAATAAATAAATAAGAAAAACTTTAGGCACAAAGTCAAGGGAAAATTTTTAAAATAGACATAAACAATAAAATTATTAAAAAATAGATAAAATTAAAACTGTTTATAAATCTAGGTGAGAGGACTTCATATCCGGGATTTAAATTCCGGTCCGGGATTTAAATCTCGGATATGAATGAATTATCGGGATTTAAATCTCGGTAATTATTTTTAATTTTTTTTACAAATGATTTCTTTTTTTCATTTGTTTAAGTTTTATTTTTTTAAAAAAAAATTATGTTTCATTTCTAAAGTAGAAATGAAACATAATTTTTTTAAAAAAAATTAAAACTTAAACAAATGAAAAAAAGAAATCATTTATAAAAAAAATTAAAAATAATTACCGAGATTTAAATCCCGATAATTCATTCATATTCAGGATTTAAATCCTGAAATAGATTTAAATCTTGGATATGAAGTCTTCTCACTTATATTTGTAAAATATTTTAATTTTATCTATTTTTTTAATAATTTTACTGTATATATCTATTTTAAAAATTTTCCCCAAAGTCGACGCCTTTATTACTCTTTACCGCCCCCAAAGCAATTAGCTGCCTCGTCTCGTCGTCGTGTGCGTAAAGAGGGGCGGGGACCACCCGACGCCATCGATTCCAACCGCCAAGGGCAGGGACAGCGTCGGTGGGACCCAGCGATCTTCTGGCCAGCCTGGAAAGAGATTCTGGATAAGGACGACGATTAGCATGTTACGTTGTACACTCACTCAAGATTTGACTTCCTACAGCCATGCTGGCATTAACCTCTCTCTGATTATCTCGAGCCTTCTTATGTATGTGTGGATAAGAAGGCCACACATGACACATCCCCTATAATTATTTATTTATTTATTTCTCTTTTTTTTTAAATAATTGCGACGTCAAATTTATCGACAAACACACGATTTCTATCCAAAGTTCATGCTAATCGAAATTCCATAAAACAACCGGTTCACTGTCCGCGAACCAATTTCCGCATCTGGATGGCTCCCTCCCATTCAAATGATCATAGATGCCTCGATCGTTTATTAATCGAGATGGGCTAATAAGCACGTTCACGAGCAGTTTTCAAAATAATTTATCGTGAAATAGCAATTTTTAAATGAATAATATAGACGCTAATTTTTTTTTTTTTTTTTTGCGGGTTCGGTGTGTCGCGACGTGTTAGTGCGTCTGATGAACGAACCGAACGCTAAAATTTAAGCGAGATGCTTTAATCAATGATAGCGATAAAGAGATAATATTATCCGCTAATGACTGATTTAATTAATCCCGTCATCAACGTCGACCCTTCGAGAAAGGGGAACCGACTGCGGCTTAAAATATCCATCACAAAACAGGAAAGCAACGTTACCGGCCAATGTCTGGCGTTCCCGCCCGGAGTTTCTAGCAGCGGATTCGTGGCCTGTCACGTCAATCGCGGGTGGTCCTGCTTCTGATCCACCGAGGACGGTTCGTGGGGCCCCAGCCGACCAGGACACGTGCTGCTCGGCCATCTCTCTGGCGGAGGATGCTGAGCTGTGCCGGACGGGAAAATTTGAGTGGACCAGATCACATGAAGCACAATCCATAGATTAATGTCCACTTTATCCGCACAAAAAATGTGACAATTTTAATTTTTTTTTCAATTTTTCATTGAAGCACACCTAGTTTTAAAGCAGCAAAAAAATTTAAAGAGCATTTTTTTCATTTAGATACCTAAAATATTTTTAATGCTGTAAATATTATTTTTCTTGATTTTTAAGGATCTAAATGTTAAAAGCTTAATCAAATCAGTGTAACCATGAAATGTAAAAAAAATATATCAATTTTTCTATTTAACCGTATTATTATATAGATATAAATCTGACGTGTAGCTGAATCAGATTAATGACAATTCCATATTAAAAAAAATATATAAACATTTTTTTAAGAATTACCCAAAGTAACTACACTAATTTAAAAGATTTTCCAACTTTAAAGAAAACTCATTTTGCCGGCTACCGGCTATTCCGGTCACCCGTGATCGACCTTGGCGTTATTTAAGGTGCGGGTGCTTCTTCTGTCTCCTTCGCTCACAGGAAGCGAATTGTAGTCGCTTTGACTTTTGGGAGAGAGAAAGAAAGAATGCCGATCTCCAGAATCGCGATCGGAACTACGGAGGAGGTGACCCATCCGACTACACTCAAGGCGGCGATCGCCGAGTTCATATCCACCCTCATCTTCGTCTTCGCCGGCCAAGGCTCCGGCATAGCCTTCAGTACGTAGTACTAGTAGAAATATTGGTGATTGCGATTACCCTTTTGATGTCACATCGACTAATTTGAGCACGCATAATTATTTGGTTCAGACAAATTGACGAGCAATGGAGCAGCGACGCCGGCAGGGCTGGTGGCGGCGTCTATTGCGCACGGGTTTGCGCTATTTGTGGCGGTGGCAGTGGGGGCAAACATCTCCGGCGGGCACGTGAACCCGGCGGTGACGTTCGGGGCGTTCGTGGGCGGCAACATCACGCTGTTTCGGGCGATCTGGTATTGGATCGCGCAGCTGCTGGGGTCGACGGTGGCGTGCTTGCTGCTGCAATTCACCACCAGCATGGCCACCGGGACCTTCGGGTTGACGTCGGGGGTCGGCGTGTGGCAGGCGGTGGTGCTAGAGATCGTGATGACGTTCGGGCTGGTGTACACGGTGTACGCGACGGCGGTGGACCCCAAGAAGGGCACCCTGGGCACCATCGCGCCAATCGCCATCGGCTTCATCGTGGGGGCCAACATCCTGGTCGGCGGAGCCTTCGACGGCGCGTCCATGAACCCGGCCATCGCCTTCGGGCCGGCGCTCGTCAGCTGGAATTGGACCCACCACTGGATCTACTGGGTGGGCCCGCTTATCGGCGGCGGCATCGCCGGCGTCGTCTACGAGATCTTCTTCATCAGCCACACGCACGAGCCGCTCGCCTCCGACTACTAAGCCACCCGAAATCCTACAGGACGCGCGGCCACTCGTTACGTCGTCGGCGTAGATGTCTTCTCGATTCCAAAAAAAAGAAAAAAAAAAGTTGGTCCTGCTTAATTTCTTTGCTTGATTTCGCTGTGTCGATGGATGACCTTAATTTCGCCTTTCGGTCGATCACTCTCGAATGTACGTTGTCGTGTAAAGTCCTGCGTGCATGTTCATGTTGGTGGTTCCCTGTTCTTCCTTCTCAATCCATTTTTAATTATTCTGCATCCTTCTTGATTGATTCATTACGATCTAAGTAATTTGAGAATTTAAAACCCACCCTACAATTAAAGAAATTATAGCAAATTTCCTTTTTAGATAGGGGACCGAACTAATTCGAAAAGGGCAAATATATCACGTGGAGGACCAATGATTTCGAACATGATGAATGATTTGAAGGCGGAATTGCATCACGTGGAGGACCAGCTCAATTATGAGAATTAGAATGGAAAATTAAGAGCCTTTTAAATTATGTAAAATGTCAAAAGAATATTTTTTTAAAAAAAATAAAAGAGCATCTCATAATATTTTATCCCAGGGATATTCTTTTATCCCTTTACTATTCGATAGCTACTGCAGCATATAATAGTTATTGAGTAGATATTATAATATAAAATTTTAATTATAATTAAAATTATTATATAAAAATAATAAGAATTATTTTAAAATAATTAAAATTAAATTTTAATTTTTAAAATTTTGAATTCTAAATTTTAAACAATAGTATATTAAAAATATGTTTTACCAACTTAATTAAAATTATTTAAATTTTATTAAAATTATTTTAAAATAATTATAATAGCTATTCGACAGCTACTTACACTATCATATCATCTACTTAGTAATTATTATAATAATATTGTATCATCTATTTCATAGTTGTTATAATATTATATCAACTATGATATATTTGTAATAATTAATTGCAGCTACATATTATTAAAAGTATATAAAAATAATGTAATATCTATAAATTAAAAAAAATTGACAATCTTAATTAGTCTCATTAGTTATTTCTGAAAATGATGAATCTAATCCCACATAAGTTTGCCACCGATGATCAAATTAAATCGGAAAGTGCACACAGTTAGCTCAAAAGCTCAGCATCCTTTGATTACGTTTTTTATTTGGAGGAAAAATTTCTACAAATATATCATAGTTAAGATTTGAACTATAAATATCTGAATGACAACCTAGATATCTTATTATGATGCTATGATCAATATTTACAAACTAGTTGTTATACAATGAAGTAAATAATTGAAGTTGCTATAATGACACTAACTCCGAAAGTAAAGATATTTAGTTTTAAGATAAAGCATCGTATAAGTTGCTTTTTAAATTTATTTTTATTTATTGGGAAAAATTATATTTTGACGATTTATATATTCTAGAATACCCTTTTAATTTTTGACCACGTTAAATTTATCTACACAACTAAAATGTGAATAAAATCAGGGCATCTTCAATGGTTGGTGGTGGGGCAGCAAGTATTAATATTGTTTGTTTGTTTCCATCATAACGATGGAGGGTGAGGGAAGGAGAGTGAACGGACTAGAAAAAAAAAGGAACTTCCTTTTGGTTTAGTAATTGAATACGGTCGAAGTATCATATTTAAAAGATTTAAGAAATATCATAAGGTTAAGTGGATATAAGATAATTTTATTGACATAAGATCTTTTAAGAAGAACTCAAGAGGAAAATCATCAGAATTTAGAATCAAAGTAGATAATATCATATCATTACGAAGATATATAAATATTTTTTTAAACACAATAAATGATATCAGAGTCGTATATGATCTAAATCAGATGTCACGTGGGATGACCTTGAACGAAGTTGAAGGTAAGCCTAAGGCTGGTAATGAGTGACCGAATACTCGTGGAGAGGCTCGGAACAAGTCAAGGTGACCGGATACTCACGGAGAGACCAGAAATAGGTCAGGATGACCTGATGCTTGCGGAGAGACCCAGAGCAGGTCAGGGTGACTGGATGCGGATGCTCGTTAGGAGGCCCAAAGTAGGTCAGGATGACCAAATGCTCGTGGGGAGACCTAGACCATGAAAATAATGGTGGTCCTTTGTTTGAGGGGAGGAGTGTTGAGATTCAATAAAAGTCTCACATTAGAAAGATTTGAGAAAGATCATGGTGTTAAAAGAATATAGGATATTTTTATTGACATGAGACCTTAAATAAAATCATATAGATCTAGATCTAAAATAAATAATATCATATTATTATAAAGATATATGACCATACCCTTAGCACAACAAATTCAAAAGCTCCTCACACAATATTCGTCTCAGATTTTTCAATCTCATTTTGAAACAAACTATGCAGTAAGGTCTTAGTTGTAGTTGGTATAATCATAACGATTGAAAATAGGGGACAGACAATTTGATCGATCATTTACTTTCATATGCTACGACTTTAATGCACACTATCTGTGGCGGTGGGACGTATTTTTGTGTTTAATGCTCGGTGGGCGTAAGGGAGGGAAAGTGAACGGACAAGAAAAGAGAAAGGAAATTAAATGGCGAGGATATAATTGATTCCTTCAATTATTAGGAAGAGGAAATGGATAAATTGTAAAACCTGGAAATCCAACATCAAATTATCAAACTAAGCATTTGTACATGAACATCCATCCCATTATCCAACTACAAGTGTGATGCAGTCGGACACAATCATACAAGTATAATAATGTAGTTCAGATCTCTTCTTTCTGAATTTCTCACTCAATACTGCACATCCGCAAAGCAAAGCTAAACCGAAACACCTCGTTTCATTTACAAACTCAGTCCACTGTAGAAGTGCGTGCTCCAAATGTATCTCCAAACTCATGTTCCATCATAAAGGAAACGAAAACAATAATAATAAACTAAACTATGAGCAACAGCCTCCTTGGTTTGCTTCTTGTTGGTCCTGTTTCTGTCTTAGGATGTTTCTTTTTGCTGGAGCTGATCCTTCCTCAAGCAGTTCAGGAACTTCCAAGATCTAGATAAGTACAACAGTCTCATTTTATCATTTGATGGGATGGAATTTTGTCCCTCATGTTATTTTGAAAATTAACAATACCTTCAATGCCAGTTCTTCAAAGCATCTTTCAACATTGGATCTTGTTTTTGCACTGCACTCCAGAAACAAACATTTGTACTCATTTGCAAAGGCAATCCCCTCTTCGCTTGTCACTGTTCGTTCCAACTCCTAACAAATTGTATTTGCCAATGAATTAGTGCAATAGACTATCAAAATGATCAAGACAATGATTAATCTATATATTGTAATAGGAGAAATTACACTTGAACACTCAAAAAGCACTTTGAGAACAACATGATTAAGAAGCAAGGAAGGGAAATCATGAGTAGCAGAAATAACCTTGTCAGCTTTATTTCCAACTAGCACTTTGATACAGTTGTGGTTTGTTGCATATAATTCTATCTCTTTGATCCACACATCAGCAATATTAGTAAAAGTCTCTCGCTTTGTCACATCATAGACTATCAAGAGAAATGAGTTATTAATTTCAGTTCAGAATCAATAGCTTGGAGAAAATAGAAACCACCAGAATATGAAAAACATCTATACAGTTTGAAAAAGGGGTAGCTAAGGAAAACATTTTTTTGAAAAGCAGTTTGAGTTTGGTGTATTGCAATGATGAAGGTGATCTTGAATACCCAAGTTCGAAGATTTAAGTATACTAGAGGGCTTCATAGTGGATGGATTAGCATAGAAAACACAAATTAATATTAGAGGGTTTTCTATATAAGGTTTAATGGGAGGTCTAATTTTCTTTACAATGATTGAGGATATTAAATATGTTGATGTGGTAAAGTGTGTGCGCGCCTTACTTGGTAGAAAGGAGGACAATCATTCAAACACCAAAGAGTAGAGGCAAAATCAATCAACATTCGTTTTGCATTATGGACATGATCGTTCATATGATAGCTAGAGTATTACATGGTGACAGATTATTATTAACAAGATTCATCTCAAGAGGAAGTTTAATAGGTTAAATATGCCAGATGATAGAAGACTTTATAGAGAATCATATAGTCGAGTTTATTGGGCTTGTCTTGGTGCTTTTAGCCTAATAATTATAGTGTTAACAATATCTTTCTTGTAGGAATATTAGTAGAGAGTTGAACTGGAAGCAAAATGATCATCTATAGCAGAAGTATCATATAAATCACTGATGTTAAGCTAAAGCAAGGATCTTTCGGTTGGAGTTCAATACATCATACATAGATCAAACTACCTATCTTCCTTCTCTGTTGTATATGCATAGCACAGGGTAACATGACAAATGAACCAGCAGCATCTTGCCAAATTGAAGAAACAGACATATGTATAACATATTACTAGCATTATCATGGAATCAAACACAAGCTAAACCCTCATTGTGTTTGTTAGATGAAACATTGAGATGAATCCAGTACTAGCATTCTACGGTGAAGATCTGTAAATTGTTTCTTCGAGTTTTTATGAAAATAAACATGTAAATGTCTCATCAGGCTAGGCATCAATAAAAAGAATAGGAAAAATATCTATGTAGGCTAGTGAAATAACAAAAACAACATAGGAAGCAAAGAACAATTTCCATGTAGAAATAATTGAAAATCTCTGAATTGCTCACCTAGTATTATTCCTTGAGATCCTCTATAATAAGAACTAGTTAACGTCCTAAACCGTTCCTGTCCAGCTGCAAAAAAATTGTGGATGTGATTTATTAGTAGTCTAATTGCGTAACACACAAAAATTGTGGTAGTGTTCTAGGTTTGTTAGCTGCTCCTGTACTCGACCATGTTTTACAATTTTGATGGTTGCCACACGAAACAAACAATGCAAATGCTTCATATACAAATGAGTAAACACTTAGCAGCAAATGTTCATGGAATGATTCTTGAGTGTTGACTCCACCATAAAAGATACTTCAAATTCCAACAAGTAATACATGAAAACAATAGCGAGACAATACATTGAACTAAATCAATGATGCATCTACAACGGGATCTCACTACCATCCATCAATAAGGAAAAATTGAAATTGAATGCAATGACAAGCGAAGGCTAACTTGAATCCATCGCAAGAGTCATTGATTCTTACTTGTCGCCATACAAATTCCTACGAGCGCAGCGGAGTCTTTTGCAGGAGTGGATGGCAACCAAAGCTTGGTCTCAATGCGAAAGAGTTCAAGAAAGAAGAAAAGTCAACAATTCAGCAGCAAGATGCCCAAATTGAGTGTTCACCTCTTCATTTTATACTTAGCCCATCCTACAAGGACCATCCACCATGAAGCTCATTACCTATTAACAACCCATTAATGTTAACGAACCGGATTAACGGATCTACACATTCAATTCACATCCATTAGCTTAAACCCTCCTTCATGCATCAAGCATTAGATCACTTAATTGAGGTTTAATTCCTTAATGACAAAATCATGTGTGTTGTTATTAATCTCCTATTAGGCCATCTTATGGAGACTTAATGCTTCAATATTCCACTTGGGCTATACATGATACCGTATACATCACACAACACCTTAGTTGAGCTCAACATGCCACAACTTTATAGGTTAAATACCTCTTAAACAATCTGGTTCATTAATTCAATTAGTATAAGACTAAAGAAGTCAAAGTTACTATAACTGTAATAAGACTCAACAACAATCATAGTGATAATTCATTAACGACATAGATCAAATGTGGATATATAAATATGAAAATGACACGAAATGTGATACGAACATGTTCATTTTCAAGAAACCTCCTTATGACCCAAACCGAGTCCAAATCATATTTACTAATACCTTATGCTAAACCGTAATGGCAAATCATGATTCAACCTTTTAACTCAAAATTGAGTCCTACATCACATTTATAAATATCGTATGTAAAACTGCAATAGTAAATCGTAATGTCTTTATGTCATAGAGTCAAAACCTCATACACATGTAAAAACTTTAGTATGTGTAATAAGCCAAAAATACATGTGTTCATTAATATAGAGCATTACACCAAAATATAGATTCCTACCAAATGGGTACTTCGTCAAAATGAAGAACTCTCATATTCAGCACATACTGATGAAACACCTTGGGTAACAAATCCTTGGTGAGCGGATCCACTAACATAGAATTTGTCCTTATATGCTCTATTATAATTTGACCACTCTAAACCCTTTCTTTAACCGCAAAAAATTTTATGTCGATGTGTATATACTTCGACAAACTTCAATTATTCTTAGAATATAATTCTACAACTTTATTATCACAATTGATCCTCAATGTGATATCAATGCCCCCAATGATATGTAAACCTATGATAATGTTCTGCATCTATATCCTATGGTTGGAAGCTTCATAATAGGCTATAAATTTTGCCTCCATAACGGAAGTGACTATTAGTATCTGTTTGATGCTTTTATATGATATGATGCTTTTACATAATATAGTCCCTCCTGCTAGCATAAAGACATAACTAAAGATGTACCTCCTGCTATTTAAGCATCTAGGAAAATCGAAGTCTGAATATCCAAAAATCTCTAGATGACTTGATCTCTGATATGTGAGCATGTAATCCTTAGTTCTTTGCAAATACCACATAATCCTCTTTACAACTTCTCATACTCTAGTCTAGGGTTACTTAAATATCTTCCTAACAACATCATAATGTACATAAGATCCGACATGTACATATTTGTGTATACATTAGACTCGCTACTGCCGATGCATAAGGGAATTACTACATTTCATTAATTTCAAGTTCATGGCGTGGGCATTGCTGCAACCTAAGTGTATCACCCTTTGACACAAGAGTGTCTCCAGGAGCACAATTCTACATGTCATTCCAAAATGAACATGTTTTCTATATATGTCTTTTGTGATAAAACATTGATCAATTGGGTTCTCCTTGAAATCGTATGAAAAAAAATCATTTGATCAAATTTGCGGTACTATTGATGAGATGCCTTCTCTAAATTATAAATATACATCCTTAATTTACATACTAGGTGATTTGAATCTCCCGACTCAAAGTTCTCCGACTGCACCATATATATAGTTTTCTCAATATTTCCACTGAAAAATGCAATCTTAATGTCCATTTAATGAAACTCTAAATCATAATGAGCTATAAGTATCATAATTACCCTAAGGACATTGTTTGACTTCTTGGAAGGATGTGAGATCATCTTCCAACCAATGTTAAACTCACGCTCTTGGAAATATACATAATCATAAGAGATCATGGATCTCCTTTCCCTAATGGATCTCCTTAGTGACACTTGATCTTGAGGTGGTTGGGAGTCCAGCTCAACCATAGGAGGGAATACCTTTATTTGAGCTGACGTACTCTCCAATTGCATTGAATGTGACATGGAAATATTGTGGTCTACTGTATATAAAATGGTAACCATTTCAGTATCAGTTGTATCAGTAATTACCATATTAGGTTCACTAATATTTTCCTTAAGTGATATTTTCCTAACTTTATCGCTCTCACCATCGTCAAATGACTTTAACATTACCCGTCTTAAAAAAGGACATACTCAAGGGGTTAAAAAACTTAAACCCTCTTGAGTTTTTAGAGTGTCCTACAAAATGACAACTAATGGTTCTTGAGTCCAATTTCCTTTCATTATGCCTATAAGGCCTAGCCTTAGCTGGACAACCTTAGATATCTAGATGTCTAATACTACATGTTCTACCTGTCCATAAGTTGTATTTGGTTTTCTTTACCGCCTTACTAGAAACTCTG
Source organism: Zingiber officinale (assembly GCF_018446385.1). Lineage (NCBI taxonomy): Eukaryota > Viridiplantae > Streptophyta > Magnoliopsida > Zingiberales > Zingiberaceae > Zingiber > Zingiber officinale. The sequence goes on from NC_055992.1 coordinate 19,766,453, forward strand.
TTGAATAAGTAAACAACAGTCTTGAATACCTCAACCTACAAAGACTCTAATAAAGAAGAAAATACAATCATACTCCTCACCATGTCTTTTAGAGTCCAATTTCATTGCTCTGTTACACCATTTTGTTGAAGGGTACCAGGCATGGTGCGTTGCACCATGATTCCTCACTCTGCAAGGCATTCTACAAATGGCCCAGAACTTTGTGTTGGGGGATCTTGCGGCCGGCTAGAAGGGGGGTTGAATGGACGGCGCCCCCAAATCAATAGCTCTTCCTACACTTGTTAGCTTGCACAGTGGAATACAAGTAAATACAAAGTAAAGACAATAAAGAAAAGCACAAACCGCTAACAAGCTCATTTACGTAGTTCAAAGATAACTGGCTCTTACTTCACGGTTGTCCGTAAGGTGGACGATCCCTCAATCCGTCGGTGGATTAGTCCCCGGAAACTCCAGCTAGCTTAAACCTCTTTGTGGGTGGAGAAACCTCAACACAACACTCACCAAAGATCACTTGGACACAAGGGAAACCTTGAGCACTAGTAGACTACTAATTAGATTTTAACCAAGTCCAATTTCATCAGTCCTAACCAAGCTTTCAAGCCTTGGTTATATAGGCCACGGGTTGGAAAACCCCGCCTACCAGTCGACTGCCCTATGTGGAGATTCGACCGTTACATTCTAACGGCTTGATACCAATCGACTGGTAAAAGTATCAATCAACTGCTCCACACTGGTAGAGCGAACAGAAGCATTCTGTTCGCTCCCAGTCGACTGCCCAGACAACTACACCAGTCGACTGATGAAACCACTAGTCGATTGGTACCCGAGTACAATCTCTCAGCACTCGAAGCCTCACCCTTACAACTCACTTGACCCTTCATTGCAGCTTTGATCTCTTGCCTTCAAACCTACTTCCTTTGGCTCTCGTCCCTCGAATGCACCCAAGCTTGCGGCTCGTCCCAATGCCATCCTTCGCGTATGCCTCGAAGTCGCTTCCCTCGGCCCTTGTCCTTGCTGCCTTGTCCACAGTCCCTCGGATGCTCCATCCTTCACCGAACCCGAAGCCAACCTAAGTCATATGTGTATCCTGCAAACTTGCACAACTCAAATACACATATCAAATACAAGGGCAAACCTAACTTAAATCCTTTGCCCAAACACCAAAACACATGGTCGCACGAACCATTGGGATTGCTCCAACAATCTCCCCCTTTTTGATGTTTGGCAATATGTTTAAATTAGGAAAAACAAATAGCAAATAAACATGCTAAAAACAATGGATTTACGTTACCAAGGCTACACACTTGGACTTACACCGCCGAATGGACTTACGTTGCCAAGGCTACACACTTGGACTTACACCGCCGAAGGAAAATGCAAACACGCATTGGAACTTATCCCAAGGCTCCCCCTACACCTAAGCTCCCCATTGAGCTAAGAATTTTATCACAGGGTTATTAAGAACCTATCCTCGCTCTGATACCAATTGTTAGGGAATCTTGCGGCTGGCTATAAGGGGGGTTGAATGGACCCAAGCTTGCGGCTCTCGTCCCTCGAATGCACCCAAGCTTGCGGCTCGTCCCAATGCCATCCTTCGCGTATGCCTCGAAGTCGCTTCCCTCGGCCCTTGTCCTTGCTGCCTTGTCCACAGTCCCTCGGATGCTCCATCCTTCACCGAACCCGAAGCCAACCTAAGTCATATGTGTATCCTGCAAACTTGCACAACTCAAATACACATATCAAATACAAGGGCAAACCTAACTTAAATCCTTTGCCCAAACACCAAAACACATGGTCGCACGAACCATTGGGATTGCTCCAACAATCTCCCCCTTTTTGATGTTTGGCAATATGTTTAAATTAGGAAAAACAAATAGCAAATAAACATGCTAAAAACAATGGATTTACGTTACAAAGGCTACACATTTGGACTTACACCGCCGAATGGACTTACGTTGCCAAGGCTACACACTTGGACTTACACCGCCGAAGGAAAATGCAAACACGCATTGGAACTTATCCCAAGGCTCCCCCTACACCTAAGCTCCCCATTGAGCAAAGAATTTTATCACAGGGTTATTAAGAACCTATCCTCGCTCTGATACCAATTGTTAGGGAATCTTGCGGCTGGCTATAAGGGGGGTTGAATGGACGCCCCCCCCCAATCAATAGCTCTTCTTACACTTGTTAGCTTGCGCAGTAGAATACAAACAAATACAAAGACAATAAAGAAAAGCACAAACCGCTAACAATCTCGTTTACGTGGTTCGGAGATAACTTGCTCCTACTCCACGGCTATCCGTAAGGTGGACAATCCATCGATAGATTAGTCCCTGGAAACTCCGGCTAGCTCAAACCTCCTTGTGGGTGGAGAAACCTCACCACAACACTCACTAAGGATCACTTGGACACAAGGGAAATCTTGAGCACTAGTAGACTACTAATTAGACTTTAACCAAGTCTAATTTCGTCAGTCCTAACCAAGCTTCCAAAAACCTTGGTTATATAGGCCACGGGTTGGAAAATCCCATTTACCAGTCGATTGCCAAAACCATCAGTCGACTGTCCTATGGTGAGATTCGACCGTTACATTCCAACGGCTCGATACCAATTTACTGATAAAAGTACCAGTCGACTGCTCCACACTGGTCAAGTGAACAAAAGCATTATGTTCGCTCTTAGTTGGCTGCCAATCAATTACACTAGTCGATTGATGAAACCACCAGTCGACTGGTACCTGAGTACAATCTCTCAGCACTCGAACCCTCACCCTTACGACTCACTTGACTCTTCATTGCAGCTTTGACCTCTTGTCTTCAAGTCAACTTCCTTTGGGTCTCGTCCCTCGGATGCACCCAAGCCCGCGGCTCGTCCCAATGTCATCCTTCACGTATGCCTCGAAGTCGCTTCCCTCGGCCCTTGTCCTTGCTGCCTTATCCACGGTCGCTTAGATGCTCCATCCTTCATCGGATCCGAAGTCATCAACCTAAGTCATATGTGTATCCTGCAAACCTATACAACTCAAATACACATATCAAATACAAGGATGAACCTAACTTAAATCCTTTGTCGAAACACCAAAACACATGATCGCACGGACCATTGGGATTGCTCCAACAATCTCCCCCTTTTTGATGTTTGGCAATACATTTAAGTTAGGAAAAACAAATAGCAAATAAACATGCTAAAAACAATGAACTTATGTTGCCAAGGCTACACACTTTGACTTACGTTACCAAGGCATACACTTGGACTTACACCGCCGAATGGAAAATGCAAACATACATTGGAAGCTATCCCAAGGCTCCCCCCTACACCTAAGCTCCCTATTGAGCTAGGAATTTTATCACAGGGCTATTTAAGAACCTATCCTCGCTCTGATACCAATTGTTGGGGGATCTTGTGGCCGGCTAGAAGGGGGGTTGAATGGACGACGCCCCCAAATCAATAGCTCTTCCTACACTTGTTAGCTTGCGCAGCGGAATACAAGCAAATACAAAGTAAAGACAATAAAGAAAAGCATAAACCGCTAACAAGCTCGTTTACGTGGTTCGGAGATAACTTGCTCCTACTCCACGGCTGCCCGTAAGGTGGATGATCCCTCAATCCATCGGTAGATTAGTCCCCGAAAACTCCGACTAGCTCAAACCTCCTTGTGAGTGGAGAAACCTCACCACAACACTCACCAAGGATCACTTGGACACAAGGGAAACCTTGAGCACTAGTAGACTACTAATTAGACTTTAACCAAGTATAATTTCCTCAGTCCTAACCAAGCTTCCAAGCCTTGGTTATATAGGTCACGGATTGGAAAACTCCGCCTACCATGCCAAAACCATCAGTCGACTGCCCTATGTAGAGATTCGATCGTTACATTCCAACGGTTCGATACGAGTCGACTGATAAAAGTACCACTTCCCCTTTGGAGTACTGTAACTTATCTTAAAAGTTATGAATTGGGTATTAGGATGAGGTTCACAAGTACGCTTTTAGACATTTCTAACTTTAGTATCTTAAGTCTTGTAATCAAGTTCGACATCTTGATGATGTACTCACTTATGCTACCCTTCCTATTGTACCACATGGATACCAACTTATTAAGAAATGTGGTAGTCTAGACCTTTTTTTAGGCAATCAATCAGCTAATTCTTTAATGAAGGTTCAACATCTTCATTCTCAGTTATTGAACCCCTAATGAATTCCAGAATATACATCTTCATGATCATAAGACTCATGCGATTTTATCGTTCCCACTTGTCAAAGATCACCTTTTGATTCACAGTGGAATCACTAGTTAAAGGTACATGTCAATTATGCCTAAATATAAAGTCTAGATCTATGCAACATAATAAAACTGTAATATGCTCTTTCCATTATCCAAAGTTTGTGTCAGTAAGCATGGGATGTTATTCAAGTTTGCAAATATTGTGGGTAACAAAAGTAAAGAACATAACTCAATTAACTAAACACAAAACATGTATCCTTATAGTTGTGTAGTAACATAACGTAACAAACAAAACATGCACCAGGTGGAACATTCAATGCGATTTTGGAATAAAAAATAATTTTCTAGTAGTACTCTTCAAACAGCTTATAATAACCTTCATCTACATCACATGTCTTCCTTTGGGCTGACATATCATGCATACATGATTAAATTTATATCAGTCACAACACTTTAATCAGTGACATAGTGTGCTTTCCTTTAGGCCGACACACTATGCATATAACTTAGAAGCCAAACTAGACTTGTGAGCTTCCTTAAACATACATCTGGCATAAAGAATGACTTTCTTTTGGGTTAACCATTTTTAGCATGGATGTACATTCATCTATGCAAATACCCCAAGCCTCCCCAACTGTTCTCGCGTTGGCAATAGTATTGGTTCAACTAAGTAGCAAACACATAGAAGAACATAGGAAAATCATTGAAAACTTAGCTAATCAGATATCAATCAATTAATATCAGCTATTAGTCGATTGATACTGGTATCAATCGATTGCCCTAAGGTATAAATTGATTAATATTTCTTATGTGCTAAGTTCAGGGCATGATAATCGATTGCCCCACAACAATTAGTTCCTTGGTTGATTCAGAAGGCTTCAGTTCACGAGTTCATCCACACCAATCGACTAGTGCCTTACAGCAATTGACTGATAGCCATAGTCAAATCCACCAATCGACTTGGAGATCTTCTATGGACAACCCAATGAACACCAGTTGATTGATCCTTATGGCAATCGACTGGTGAAGACTAGTTGAACTGCCCAATTGATTTCGAGTCATTCTGTGCACAACCCAGGTTCATCAGTCAATTGGTCCTTGTGAAAATCAACTGGTTGGTGAAGACCAGTCGAACTGGCCAATCGACTCCGCGAGCTTCTGTGCACAATCCCAGGTTTATCAGTTGATTGATCCTTATGGCAATAGACCGATGAACGCTAGTCCAACCCATGTGTCGTTTATCAATTGATTGGTGAAACTCACTAGTCGATTGATAGCTGAAAACCTAGTTTTTGCACACGTTTTTTCAGCTTGAGAAAACCTAAAATAATGTTGTCATTCGCGTTCTTCACGAATAATGTGAAAAACTTGATTTCTTGGTTATAATCCTGGGTTTTCTAATGCTATATTCGACGAATATACATCGATTCACTCATCCAAATGGAATTGAATGCAAAATTGATGTATATATACCAAATTGTCGAAAATAAGATGCATCTACAATAGGATCTAGCTACCATCCATCAATAAGACAAAACTGAAATCAAATGCAATGCAAGTGAATGCTGACCTGAATCCATCGCAAGAGCCATTAATCCTTACTTGTTGCCGAACAAATTCCTGCAACTGCAACGGAGCCTTCTACATGAGTGGGTGGCAACCAAAATTTGGTCTCGAGGGGAAAGAGTCCAAGGAAGAAGAAGAGTTAACAATTCAACAAGATGCCCAAATTGAGTGTTGACCACTTCATCTTATACTTTGCTCAGTATACAAGGATTATCCACCATGAAGCTCATTATCCGTTAACAACCCATTAATGTTAACGAACTAGGTTAATGGATCTACACATGCAATCCACATCCAATAACATAAACCCTCCTTCATGCATCAAGCATTAGATCACTTAATTGGAGTTTAATTCCTTAATGACAAAAAATTGTGTGTTGTTATTAATCTCGTATTAGCCCATCTTATGGACACTTAATCCTTCAATACATATTTCTTCATCATGATAAAATAAAAGAAGAATCAATATAGGACCAAAAAATAACTTCTAGGATGGAAAGGTGTTCCAACTCACCCGTGTCCCAAATTGTGAGCTTTAACTTTTTATCAGCAATTGTGAGATGCTTTATCTTGAAATCCACTCCTAAAACCACTACAAATTAGTTCACGTAAATGAAAAAAAAACAGTAGAAATGAATAATTATGGATAAAAAGAAATCAAATGAGAAAATCCAGAATGAGATAAGAAATAATGGTTTCACTATCCTAACTCTGTATATATATAAATTTATAATACACATAAATCAATAGTTTAACCCAAATTTATCCAATATTTTTTTTCTATATTGTCACAACTAAATAAGAATAGTTTGATAAAATAAATTAGCTACTCAAGCAAAAAACATCACGAGAATTTGCCCCCAAAAGGACATAGAAGTCGATTAAATTCTACCTCGATGTAGATGAGAAACTAAGATCCTCTATTAGTCTATATTTAAGGAAGTGTTGAAAATGAAAGGATTCTCTACTTGTAAATCATTTAAGATCCAGCTGTTCATTTATTCTAAATTGTAAAGGAGAAGCATCACTTTCACCAACCAAAAATCATGTGGGAGTGGCTGCCACAATCTAGACATGTCCTGTACCATTCTAAACTTGTCTCTTTTATGTCGAATTCTGATTGTTTGATTTAGGTAGCAAAGCTACTGCATGATATCTGCATGGTATGAGTCTGTCATGAGCCCACACCATAACATGCATCTGTCCACAATATTTAATAGCCCTTAAGAGTTTGTATATTTTCTCTAGTTATTTAAATGAAATGTGCTGTCGATTCCAGTACTGCTCCACTTGTGCCAATCATGGTGAGTAGTAAAATTTTGTCCTATACTTTGCTTGTGCCAAGATCAACACTTGCCTTCTACTCCTAACATTGAGCTATCAGTCTATTTACTAGGAAACTATTGATTCCAGGTCAATCGGAAACCAAGACAAGCCAATTCTGCAACTTTAAAACAAGAAGAAATCTTTCTGTCTTTTATGACTCTCTGTTATTGTTGAACTTTATCTGTCGTAGGAGACATTATTAGGCCTCGAGTCACTACTCTGGTACACCAAACACTCTTGTCCACCTAAAGAAGCAACTATCACAAGTAACACAAAAGGAACCAAATGAGAGAATCAAACAAAAAGGACAACAAGAACAAGAGAATCCACTCAGAACCAAGCGCAAAATGCAGAAAAATTCTAACAAATCAGAGGTGCTGCGTAATTGCTGAAAAAAGAACAGAGGTGCTGCATAATTGCTGCAAAAAAAAAAAAAAAGAGTAATTATGCAGAGAGGAAAGGAAAAGGATGGAGTGCGCACCGATGGTGGGAGAGAGGTCGTCCACGAGGTTGTTGGAGATGAAGGAGACGAGGAGGCTGCTCTTGCCGACGCCGGTGTCGCCGATCAGGAGTATCTTGAAGGAGTAACTGCAGCTAACGCCAGGCCCAGAGGAGGAACTCGTCATCGTCCCAAAAGCAAACAGCGCAAAGCGATGATCGAGCACCAAAGCCACAAGGGAGCAGAAATAAGAGATTCGGATTAAAGAAAACAAAAGCAAATATAAAGATAGAATTATGGAAGAAGAAAGGTGGCGAGGTTGGAAGGAAGAATAAAAAAGAAACACTGAAAAAGAGAAAGAGTAAGAAGAAGAGGGAAGGGGAAGGAAAGGAAAGGAAGAAGATTCTTTGCTTCCCTTCTTTTTCGCTGGGTGTGTGTTTAAAGCCTTCTCGTTACTTTCTATGGCATCTCCTCCTTCCCCTGCCTTCCCTTCACTGCTCTTGTCTCGATTCTTTCTCTGCCGTTACGTCCAACTGTCCCAGTCCAAGAAATGCAGACAAACCAATTGGCACTGTGAGATCCAAACCTCGGACCGGCCGATTAGATTTAGATAATAATAATAATGACGTAGGTAGAATCCAATGTAACCTGCCGAATTCTAACAAAAAAAAAACACTAAATCTAATCGGTTTTCCGAATTTAGCTGGACCAGATCGGACACAGGCTGTGAGAGTGCTGTGGATTCCTGTCGCTCTTGCTGGTCATGATGAGTTGGTCGCTGTCCAGACAGTATTAATTTGCTTCTGAATCATTAGGTTGTCCAACTTAAATAAAGTATCTTTTTATGCTCTAAAAGTTTTCATCTTTCCAATTTTTCAAACATATGATCGAGTTTTAATTTTAATAAATTAACTGATAAATTTTATTTAATGAACCGTTTATCTAAAAAATATTGGACTGACTTTTTAATTTATCGTAACGGTCGTTAAAAAATTTCTATGAGGGTGGGGCCAAATGGATCACTCTCACGATTAATTGGCCGGGTGCCAACTAAAACAAATGAATTTAATACTCATAGAGCTATATTTGAATTCGGTTTGAATTCTTGAGCCTGTTTTTATTATTATATTTGAATTCGGTTTGAATTCTTCAACTTAAATTTGAATTTGATTCCAATTATAATGTATTTTAATTTGAGAATATTTGAATCGAAGAATAATAAAAATATTTAATATTTTTTATAAACAATCAAATAATTGGGTCGATTTGTTTGTATCCATAATTGAAAGGGATGGTATGCTAGTTAACCTGGTATCAATTTGCATATTACAGTAAAAGATTTTAAGCATATGAACTTCGAAATTTCAGGAAGTAGAATACTATATTCCGTATTTTTAGTCCAAAAGAAGTTCATTTTAATGCAAAAATATAATTGCGAGTTATTTTATAAATCAATTTGCATTAATTTATGTCGATCTTTAAAGAAGAAGGTGATTTGTAAATCAATTTGCGCTTTTAAAATGAAAGATTTTATTCATTAATATTCCAATTACTCCAAGTGGAATGTTAATAATTCCACTTGATGCGGAGATAAAGAGCTTACGTAGCACATGTGATCAATAGTCACGGTGTATATAAAAGTCAAAGCGATCAATACGAGAGTTCAAACAAGGCTAATCCGAACAGGAGTGACTACATCAGCCAATCGGAATGATACTACCCAGCTGGTGGGAAATCAATCCGAATGGACCACTCGTCCGGTCAGATTGGCACCGACATCAGTCATGCGAAGTAATAAAGGAGAAGACTAAAGGTCTTGAGGAAGAGAAAGCAAAAGCAATCACTCCATCTGTCATTAAATGCACCGAAGCCAAGACAAACATGTTTTCTGTAGATAATCAATATCATTAAATAAGGGAAGATTGAAGGTTACTAAGAAGGGTATAAAAGGGCATGCCAGGTATGAGGAAAAGACAAGAAAAATAAGAGTCTTCGTCTCTATCATTTTCCATTTTCCTTCCTCTATTTTTGACTTGTGCGTCGGAGGGTCAACGCCAAGGACCCCTTCCCTGGTTTGGTTTTGTATTGCAGGTAGGAATGAGATTCTCATCCAGTCAGCAGAGCCACCACCTTCCCGGCTTTCCAGCTTCACGTCCTGGATAGGATCATTTTGGCATCATCTGTGGGAATTATTCCTGCATCCGAATGGGAAGATGGAAGACGTTGGATGATTCACAATGGTAACGCTGACGCAAGAGAAGCTCGACAAGTTGATACAAGTCCGAGCAGCAAAGATAGTGGAGCAACAACAACAACAAGAGTTGGTCGATCATTAAGTGCAGGAACCTACAACCTCAATAGTGGGGCTGCAGGCTGAACAACTCTCTGCTCGGGAACTGAACAAGATGCTGATAGGCACCTATAGGGAAGCCCCTAATGCGCTGGCCCTGTTATGGACTCCAGCAGAGAGAGGCCAAGTGGATAAAGATCGGGGATCATCCTCTGATGAGGCACCCGTTCAAGACACAAGAAAAAGTAAACCCAGGGAGAACGACTTGCTCGAAAGGGTCAATTAACATTTTTCAGAAGGGATTCTAAATGACCCTCTGCTGAAACACTACATGCCACTGACGATTGGGGAATATAATGGGACGACCAACCTCGACGACCACCTGGCCAAGTTTAACAATGCGTCCACACTGCACCAATACACGGACGGGGTAAAATGCTGAGTCTTCCTTACCATGTTATCTGAATCGATATAACACTGGTTCAAACGTTTGCCGAGCGGCTCGATCCACAGCTTTAAAGACTTCTGAGCAGTCTTCTTGCATCATTTTGCTAGCAATCATCGGCACCAGAAGATGAGCGTGAATCTATTCTCACTGAAGCAAGGGCCCCGAGAGGCCTTAAGGGTATATATCCAATGTTTTAATCAGGTGGCGATGTACATCCCAACGGTCTCCTCGGATGTATTGGTAAACGCTTTTACTCAAGGGCTCACTGAAGGAGAATTCTTTCGGCCACTCATTCGAAAGCCGCCAAAGGACTTTGGCCATCTACAGAAAAGGGCTAATGAATACATGAATGTAGAAGAAGCCCAGGTGGTCAGGAAAAATGAGGCACCCGCCGAACCAGCGGTGGCATCTGAGCAGCGTCAATCGAGTAGCCATCAGCCTCCTAAAGGGCCCCGATCGAGAGGAACTCAACCACAACACGAGCCTAGGACGCATGCCGTTCATCACGTTGGGGCCGAACGCCCAAAGACCTCTAGGGGCAAAATATAGACATCGATGTTTTGCTCCTTCCATCAGTCTATGACTCATAATACCCGGGACAACTACCTGGCTAGTAGATCGACCCCAAGAAGGTAGTATCATCAATCACCGTCGCCCAATCGGAGACATAGGCACTGATCAGCTAGGCGAAGGGAACACGAAAGGATAGTGGTCGAACCACGCTGCAATAAATCTCAACAACGGAACAATCCAAGTCCTGTTCGGGAGCAAGCTGAACGGAGACGAACTTGAGAGGAAGAAAATAGGAGCAACGCCACTCGGGGTGAGATAGGAATGATCACTGGGGGGCCGACGGGCGGTGATTCCAATCGAGCAAGAAAGTCGCATGCTTGGCTGCTTGAAATTCATGCGGTCGGCTGCAGCAAGGAGAAGGCCTTAGGCCTTAGATCAGCTTTCATCCGAAGGATTTAGAGGTGTTAGAGATCTCCCATGATGATGCTCTGATTATTCGAGCAATAATAGCTAATTATGTTATTCACCGTACCTTTGTTGACACAGGAAGCTCTGTGAACATCATATTCAAGAAAGCGTTCGATCAACTACAAATCGACCAAGGCGATTTACTACCCATGACAACTCCACTCTACGGGTTCACCAGCAATGAAGTGTTGCCGATCGACCAATTGTGCCTGGTCGTCTCGCTCGGGGAAGAGTCACTGAAGAGGACACAAATGACCAAGTTCATCATGGTGGATGTGCTATCAGCCTACAACGTCATTTTGGGATGACCGATGCTGAATGAGTTCCGAGCGGTGGTATCCACTTTCTACCAAAAGATCAAGTTTCCGATGGGGAACAAGGTGGCCGAAATTAGAGGTGATTAGTTGGTCGCCCGACGTTGCTACATCAAGATGGTTGATAAGCCCTAAAATCTATATTAAATGTCACAAATAGGCTTATCAAATTAACAATTTAATATTTCACTGAACCCCTTAATTTCACAATAACGTTGTAGTAACGAGCCCAGGATCGATCCGAGGAACCAACGGTAGAATGTAATTTAGGATTGTCTTTTTATTCCTATTTTTGGGGTTTTCGATATAAAAATGGAGTTGGGGGTTTAAAAGCTTTAATCTAAATCTAACAAAAGTGAAACACAGCAGTAAAGAAATTAATCTAAAACAAGAGTGAAACCTAAACAAATGAAATCTACTTGTGTGCCAACAATCAAACCATAATGCATTGTCACCCTACATTATAATTAAATCATTAACACACATCAAACTAAGATTGAAATAACAAGACTCAAGTAACTCTGATCTAAAGCAAGATGTAAACCCTAGCTTAGAATTTAAACACTAAACAAGTAACCAAGCATCAACTAAAACTTAAACTAAGCTTCAACAAGGAAAGAAATGCTAACTACTTGCATAAAAATATAACAAAACTTCAAATGAATTTGTTCTAAGATAATAAAAACAATAACAAAATGAAATAAATCCTAACCAATCCAACTCACAACCAATTTCACAAGTTTCACACTCTTGCCGTCACACAATAGTGTCAAAGTCGAGACCACCCAACTTTGGACCTCAATGGAACATCTCAATGGCGTATCAGCTCAAGGAGTGCTCAACTACACCGACGGACCACCCCCGGCGAGCTAAGAACAACCCTAAACCCACTCAAGTGCTGAAAATCTAGAAATCTGCCATCCTTGACCTCTGAATCTGGAATAGGAGCTACGGAATGCGAATTGTGGTCGGATGAAGCTCAACAACGCCGGAGGACCACCGCCGAGCGTTGCTGATGGGAATCGGAGCTCAGATTTGGAAGAACACCTCCAAATCAAAGGTGAACAGAGGCATCGAAGAAATGGAGATTGCGCCAGAGGGAACACCCAAATCGGTTCCAGAGAATCGGGATGAAGCTGTTGGAACGTCCTTCACCGAGGTTGAAGCTTGGAAGAATGATCGGAGAAGAGAAAGGGGCCGGAATCCGGAGAAATGCCGCGGGGACGAAGCTGCTATGCGTGGAGGATTCGACGAAGAAGCTCACTGTAGCTTCTCAGATTTAAATTAGATCTGGATCTGAAATGGACGGCTGAGATTGATTCCGGGCTAAATCAACGGTGAAAAGTCATCTAAATTCCGATCTGAAGGTACTGATGTTGATCTAGGGTCTGGATCTACTCTCCCGTAGGTCGGATCGATCAAATCATCACTGGATGGCCCAGATCGGCCCAGTCTTCATTGAACGGCCCAGATTAATTTGGCTTGATCAATGGCTAGATGAACTCAGATCTGGATCAAAACTTCTGGATCTTCATAAATGGCTCAGATCTGCTCTCCATTAGGTTGGATCGGCCAGATCTTCAACGGATGGTACAGATCTCTCCTATTCTTGATAAACGGCCCATAATGCTTCAAAGCTTGATCTTCTCGTTTGAACTCCGATTCGAGCCCAATTTCTGTCTAAATAGATCCAAATCTAAGATCCTTTGATGCCTGCAAAATAAGAATCAAATATTAGCATCAAATAATACCAAAAATAAGATAATTTGCAATTAGGTCCAAAAATACACACAATGCACAAAATGTAATGTAACCATGATTTAAACTAGGAAACCAACATCAAAACCATGCATAAATGAATCATAATAATACAGTAAAATCATGGTTATCAATGGTCAGAGTGGAAGCACGAGCTGCCCAAAAGATACCCACGCTTAGAAGTGAGCGCTATCGTGGAGAAGCCTCCTGCTCTGGTCTACGATGAGAAGGAGGAGGTCCAGATCCATCCAAACCGATCGGAGGTGACAACCTTTATCACCGCCAATCTAGAAAGTGCGAAAAAAATAGAGTTGGTCGCCTGCCTCAGATGAAACTATGACATGTTCGTCTGGTCGACGCACGAATTGTCTTGCATTTCTCCGAATGTGGCTAAGCATGAGCTACATGTTTGATTGGACTCCCGACCAGTTAAACAGAAGAAGAGAGACTTCAGCCCGGAGCAGAATTTGATCATCCGGGCGGAGATAAAAGAATTACTAGAGGCCATCCATATATGGGAAGTTCAATTTCCAAGTTGGCTCGCTAACGTGGTACTGGTCTCCAAGCCAAGCAATAAATGATGGGTCTGCATCGACTTCCGCAACTTAAATAAGACATGCCAGAATGACTTCTATCTGTTGCCTCAGATAGACCAAATAGTGGACTCCATAGCGGGCTGCTAATTAATATGCATGCTCGACGCATACTAGGGCTACCACCAAGTGCCGCTCGCCCGAGAAGATCAAGAAAATGTCAGTTTCATCATGACCAACGGAACCTATTGCTACAACATCATGCCATTTAGACTGAAGAATGCCGGAGCAACCTACCAAAGGCTGATGAATAAAGTGTTCTGAAGGCAGATCAACCAAAACATGGAAGTCTATGTTGATGACATACTAATAAAATATCTCCGAGCGACTAACCTCTGTGCGGACTTCGAGGAGATGCGCCAAACTTTAAGAACCTATGGAATGAAGCTGAACCCCAGCAAGTGCCTGTTCGATGCAAGGAGCGGTCGTTTTCTCGGGAATATTGTGACCGAGCGGGGGATCGAGACAAATCCAAGTAAGGTGAAGACCCTGCAAGACACACATCTGCCTCACAATTTGAAGGAGGCCCAACGGCTGACCAGATGGATCACCACACTTTCAAGGTTCATTTCTAAGATGTCCGATCGGAGTCTGCCATTCTTCAAAGTACTGCACCGAGCTACAAGATTCCAATGGGACACAGAGTGTGACCGAGCTTTAGAAGAGCTCAAGGAGTATCTTAACTTCTTACCTGTGCTAGCTAAGCCGAGCGCTGGAGAGTCTCTTTAGATTTATTTGTCATCCATCGAGCATGCGGTTATATCAACATTGGTCAAGCAGAATGACCATGAACAACACTTGTGTATTTTTTAAGCCATATATTGAAAGATGTTGAATCTCGCTACACTGGTTTGAAAAAGTTAGCTTATGCTCTGGTGCTTGCTGCTCAGAGACTCTGTCCATACTTTCTTGCTCACCTGATCATCGTCATGACCAACAGTACCCTGGAAAAAGTCCTCCTCAACACAGAAATGTCCGAGCGATTGATCAAATGGATAATTAAATTAAGCGAGTTTGATATTCAATATCAATTTCAAACGACAATCAAAGCTCAGGTCTTGGCTAATTTCATCACAGAAGTCCAGAACGTAGATCCTGAAGCAACCTGGAGAATATATGTGGATGGTTCTTCCACCCGGTAAGAGAGCGGGATCAACGTACTGCTGATCTCACCAAGGGAAGATCGAATACAACTCTCCGCTTGGCTGGAATACTAGGCCACCAATAATGAAGTCGAGTATAAAGCGTTAATCGCCGGCTTACAAGCAGCAGGACACGTCAGAGCCACAAAGGTCCTCATTCACTCGAATTCTCAGCTAGCCGCTCAGTAGTTGTCAGGGACATTCAAAATAATAACAGCTCCCGACTTAAACTCTACGCAGAAGCCTTTGAAAAACTGAGGGTAAGTTTCCAAGAAGTCACTATACAGAAGATCCCCCCGATCAGACAACCATTCGGCAAATGACTTAGCCAAATTGGCTAGATCATTAACGTCGGTCATGATTGAATACCCAATCGAGCAGGTTTTACTGGTGGTGCACATTGATCGGATAGAAGGCCTCTCCTTCCCAAACGGTTGAAGGACATCGTTCATCGAATTTCTCCGATCGGGTGTAACACCATTTGATCAAGAGGCCGATCATCTACTGAAAAAAAGGGTCGGACGATTTACGTTGATCGGTGATCAACTCTACAAGAGATTCTTTTCCAGCCCCCTGTTCAAGTGCGTCAGATCGGAAGACATAGAGTACATCCTCCAAGAAATACATCAAGGTTCCTATAGGAATCATCCGAGCGACTATTTATTAGCCCAGAAGATCCTTCTCGCCGGGTATTTTTGGCTACGCTCTAAGAAGATGTCGTTCGGACGGTGGCCTCTTGACTATCGTGCCAGAAATATCACAGCATCCCACACCGGCCAACTAAAGAGATAAAGGCATCCATGGTGTCATGTCCATTCGATCAATGGGGCATGGACATCGTTGGACCATTTCCAACGGTGATAGCTCAGCGGAAGTTCCTGTTCGTCGCTGTGGACTACTTTTCAAAATGGGTGGAGGTCGAACCATTGGCGAAGATAAATGAACAAATGGTCATCAAGTTCTTCTGGCAAAGTATCTTATGCTGGTTCAACATCTCCCGACAGCTCATCTCAGACAACGAGAGACAATTCGTTGATCGAAGGTTCAAAGAATGGTGCGAAACCTATGATATCCAGTAGGCCTTCACCTCAATGGCTTACCCCCAAAGCAATGACCAAGCGGAAGTCACCAATTGGTATATTCTCAGAGGATTGTGAGCTCGGCTCGACCACGCAGGAGGCAGCTGAGTCGACGAACTCCCTAGCATCTTGTGGGCCCTGTGCACAACCCCGAAGGAGGCGACCGGCGTGACGCCATTCCATCTGGTGTACAGTGGTGAAGCACTAGTCTCGGTAGAAGTCGGAGTGGAGTCCGATCGAATGCAGCACTATGACAAGGAGAATAGCGAGCGGAGACTGATGGAGCTAGACTTGGTCGACGAAGCACGGGACAAGGCTGTCGTTCGGCTGATGGCATACCGGCAGCTGATGAAGTAGAGCTACAACTGGAGGGTTATCCCACAATCCTTCCAGGTCGATGATCTAGTGTGGAAGAAGATAAAGCCAATCGACGACGTCACCAAACTTGAAGCTCCGTGGATGGGACCCTATAAGGTCATGCAAAAACTCTGCTCAGGAGAATATTATTTGGAAGACGAAGACGGAAGATGGCTCGATCGACCGTGGAGTGCGAACCACCTTCAACCCTATAGGGTCGGGTAAGAGGTGTGTGAATAATTATATTTATCTGCATTTGCGTGCATGTCTTCCAAATGTAGGACAAATATGAATAAAATCACAAGCATTCTAGACTCATGAGTCGGTCGGACAAATTAAGTCGAGCGGTGACTATAAACCCATGTCTTCATCGACGGTCAAGCAGCGACCTTAAACCCATGTCTTCACCGACGGTCGAGTGGCAACCTTAAACCCATGTCTTCACTGATGGTCGAGCGATGATCTTAAACCCATGTCTTCATCGACGGTCGAGTAGTTACCTTAAACTCCAGTCTTCATCAACGGTCGAGAGGTGACCTTAGACCCTTATCCCCATCAACAGTCGAGCGACGATCTTAAATCCATGTCTACACCATGAAACAGTCAAGTGGCGACCTTAAAACTGGAATTGATCGATCAGCTAAGAAAACAGATAACCCATTGTCGATCAGAAGAACACGAGGACACATTTTAGTTTGCTCGACAACACTTAATCTAAATACAAGTCGAAAATGTCGAACTCGAAGGTCCCTGATAAGTCTCTAAGGTCACTCAGGAAGCCTTCAGCTCTTCCTTCAACTTGGCCAGCTCTTCATCTTTGGCGATGAGCTAGGTCTTCGCTGTGGTCTGGTCGATCGATCGTCCATCCCACTCGGCCTTCAATGTGGCCTCCACCTCCTTTAGGTTTTGGGCCAACACCCGAGACTCCTGATTTTTTTATCTCCAAGTCCTCGATGGCCCGGAACTTCCTTGTGTTGGCCAAATTGAGCTTGGACTCGAAGGAGCTTACCTTTTTATCAAACCGAGCCAATTGAGCAGCCTGCTCGGCGCCTTTGCTCTTCTTTGCCTCCAGCTGCTCGAAGCTCTTACTCAGATTGGTGAGCCATCTCAGCGCTCATTTACTCCAGTTGTGCCTGAGAAGCTGCTGCCTGGCCGCTCAGGGCGCGCAGTTGTTTAACCTCTTGCTCCAAAAAGGTGAGCCTTTGGCACATAGCCAAACTTTCTATCCAATACTGTGAGGAAGTAAAAATTTTTTTTAAGGCCAAGCAGAGACAAATAATAACTTGTAAAATACTTACCCTAGTGGACATCTGAGTATGACTGTCGGTGAACGCCCCCAGAGGCATGACCGCCGCATGGGCTCGGGCGTCGACCCATATTTGTGCTAGCGGCCCTTGGATAATTATCTGATGCTCCGAGGCTTGGGATCCAATGCTGTCAGAGTCATGCCATTCGTCCATAAGCAGATGAATGACAACCGTTATGTGGTGTTGGCCACTCGGAGCAGACGAGGCTAAAGTTGCTCTGCCAACCGACTGAGATGTTGACGCCAGCCAGATGCAAAACTTCTAAGTCTTTCGTGGTGGAAGCGGTATAAAAGCGACCGATGGCGCACAGATTGTTTCTTCTGGCAGACCAGACAGAGACGACGTCCGATCGGATGAAAGCAAAGTATGTGTGACGACCGTTGCTTGCTCGGGCACAGGTGTGGAGTTTCGCCCCACTTGGATGAAAGACGTGGGCTTATCCTGTTGGGAGTCTGTGTAGCGGAGGTAGTAGATCGGGTGACAATCTTCGTGCGGTGCCTCTTTCGGCTTATCAACGGCTCCCCGGAAGAAGCTGATTCCGAGGCCTCAGCGACTGGAATTACCGGAAGACGCTCGGGCAGGGGATTCACTACGGTAATCGGTTCACCACCAACTGTATGGCTGGCTACTCCGTCGCTCCCTTGGGCTGGGGTTCCTGTGCTTTCTCCGAGCGGATCCTCATGAGAGCCGACCGATTGCAAGTCGCGGCTCTCTAACTCGGCCACGACCACAACATTGATCTCTGCATCCGTGAGTTTGGATTTTCCGGCCAGACGTGTGCGCAACATGACTTGAGCTGCAAAAGAAAAAGAGAAATCAGTTAGATTCAAAAGTTAGACTAAGAAAGAGCATACCTAGGCTGAATGGAAGCCTTGTGCAGATCGGGTTCAAGCCAAATATGTAGAGGATACCCTCCAACAGCAGGTTGTGGATATCATACTTTTGACCAGCTAAGCTGGAAGTTGCCTAAAGGTAGTTTGATCGACCCTTGTGCCTGCCGAGTGACGATGGATTCACAACCTTTAACTGCTAGCCAGTCAGAAAATCGAGGCGATCAAGGAATTTGACAAAAAATAGTAGTCCTTCCAATGTTTATTGGAGGACGACATCTTATCGAAAAAGACCAAGCCCACTCGGGCTTGGAATAGGAAGGTTCCTGGCTTAGACAATTTTAGATAATAGAAGTAGTGGAAGAGTCGGGCGGATAGAGGAATGCCGTGCAGATGAAAAAGGACTACAACGCCGCATAGCAGCTGAAAAGAGTTCGACATTAGTTGGTGGAGAGAAATATGAAAGTATTTACAAATTGCAGAGAAGAAGGGGTGGACAAGGAACCGTAAATCGGTAGTAAATTGGTCCCTAAAGAAATATACAAAACCCGGAGGTAGCTTATGGGGTCGATCGGACAAAGAAGGACAATTTCATAGCCCGGAGGAATTTCATAAGCAAATTTTATGCTCTCTGCGTCACCCCTGTCAAATCTAGATTCGACGGAGGTGTACCAGAGGCCTGGAACAGGGACAGAAAGTTGTGAGGAACTTGCCATCGGAAACAAAGATTGACAAGACCACAACAAGTTCAATTGAAAAAGAGAAAGAGGACGCTAAGAACAACCAAAATATTCGAATGAGAAGGAAAGCTTACAAGAAAGGGGAAAGATCATCGGAGAAGAGAACGTAACGGCAAAATCGCCAGAGAAGAGCACACAACAGCAAAATCTAAAGACGAAAGAACAAAGTAGATGACGACGTCACACGTGAGGCTTATAAAGCTTGCGGCTGATCGACGACAACCGTCCGATCTAGGGTACACAAACCTAAAAACAAATCTAACCGCTGAATTTGAAAATGGTGCACATCACGTTATTAAGCGGATGCCCACCTGTCACATCAAGCATGCGGCAGCAGTATAGGATACGTGTTCTTCAGTCAACAAGTCGCATTTAAAGCCCCTAATTTAAAAGGTATGACTGCGTACTCAACCATAAAACTCGAGGATTTACACAGATTTCGAGAAATTCGAATGATGTCAGCCAAAATCACACTCGCCCGAAGGGATACAGTGAAGGTCGAAAATTTTACGAAGTATTGCTGACCATTTTTTCAATCAGCACACAATCTTCCCGATCGGCAAAGGCAAAGTAAAGCCGAGTGGCGTTGGTTCAGGGGTCACTCAGCAGTTAATGGACCGCGCATAGTCCGATCGGGCATGGATATCACCTAAGGCACTAATTGTCTAGTCACTCGGACTTGCGACCTCCTTCGACTAGACTTGAGGGGAAGACTTGTGATGCGGAGATAAGAGCTTACGTGGCACAGGTCAATAGTCACGGTGTAAGTCAAAATCAAAGCGATCAACACCAGGGTTCAAGTAAGGCTAATCCGAGCAGGAGTGACTACATCAGCCGATCGGAATGATGCTGCCCAACCGGCGGGAAATCAATCCCAGCGGACCACCCATCCGGTCGAATATGGCACCGACATTAGCCATGCGAAGTAATAAAGGAGAAGACTAAAGGTCTTGAGGAAGAGAAAACAAAAGAGAACACTCAATTTGTCATTAAATGCATCGAAACTAAGATAAAGATGTCTTATGTAGATAATCAATATCATTAAATAAGGGAAGATGGAAGGTCACTAAGAAAGGTATAAAAGGACATACCAGATGTGAGGAAAAGGCAAGAAAAAGAAAAATAAAAATATTTATCTCTATCATTTTTCATTTTTCTTCCTCTATCTTTGACTAAAATATCGAAGAATCAATATGAAGAACCCCTTCCCTAATTTAATTTTATCTTGAAGATAAAAATGAGATTCTCATTCAGTCAATAGAGCCGTTATCTTTTCAACTTTCCAACTTCAGTGAAAGGATCATCGTATATATGTAAAAGTATTTATTTTAGTAAAAAAAAAAAACTGATCCCAAGTTGTTTTGTAGAACACCTCATGCCTTGTAATTAAAAGTATTCTACGAAGAGAGAGATTTTTTTAGGTAAAATAAATTAATTATAAGAAAAGTTGTTTGCAGGTGCAAAAGATGCATCTTAGCAAAATCCATAATATTATTTCTCATTTATTTGAAAAGTTATTCTTTATCTTATTCTAGGAGTTAAGACTGTCTGTTCTATTGAGAGTTTTGCTACTTATGCAAATTGAGTACACTGAATGCTCAGTGTTAATTTTTTTTTAATTCTCACTTCTTTTAACCTAAATAGGATATCTTAAATTTTAACTTTACGATATATATATATATATATATATATATATATATATATATATATAGGGGGTGAGCACAATATCACCCCGTATATATCAGTTAACTCGTTTAATTGGAACTCATTTGATTAAGTTGGAAGGGCCAAACAAGTCAAGTGGATTGTGTGGATCAAAGCCAAGTTTGACGGGGCAAGGAGCCAAAAGGATCAACAATACCAAATGGGTCGAATGAGGTTAGGTAGAATAAATAGATCTAATGGGCTAGTTGAGTCAAATTAATTGACAAAGCCAAGGAAGCAAGATGAACGGAATGGCCACGATGGATTGGATGAGCTAGGTAAGTCAAGTATACTAAGCAAGCTGAACTAATTAGATAAGCATGGTATGTTGGTATCTTGTGGTAGTTTTGATATGATCAATTAGGTTAGGTCGATCGTATTAGTATTTAACCCTTGTGTCTAAGTGTACAGGAGCTTAGGAACACAGGAAGTCGAGCGGAAGATGCAGCTAGCGAGAAAGACGGCACGGGAGAGAGCCGACGGGCTCGGTGCATCCGAAGGACGAGGTGCTGCGGAAGAGTACATCTGCGGATGAGAATGATGCACACGGCGGTTCAAGGGACGAGAAGTCGGGGAGGAAGTCTGCTCAAGGAGAAGGTCGGAAATTGGGTTCGGGTGAGCCCTATTTCGGTTGGCCGACATCAACCAGGCGATTGGAGCAGTAGGAAAGCTAAAGAAGGTTGAAAATGCTGCTGGAGGCGCCTTTAAAGGGAGTTGAAGGCGCCTCCGAGGCTCCTCCGTGCGCCTCCTCACCTTCACTATGGAAGGCGCCTTCCATGGTTGGAAGGCGCCTTCAATGAATAGTACGAAGGCGCCTTCCAGCCCTATGGAAGGAGCCTTCGACCAGGCTGATTTTAGTCATTGGCAAAGGATAAATTATCCTTTGGCGCCTCACTAGAGGCACCTTCCAGCCCTATGGAAGGTGCTTTCAAGTCACAAATAAGATTTTTCAGGGGTTATAGAAAAACCCCTGGACCTAGGAAATAGTATACAACTCCTGTATTCTTTTCCTAGTAATAGTCTGAGCAATTAACGAGTGTAAGAGACTTCTCCGCCTTCACTGAAGGAGATTTTTAGAGCTTTCATTTGTCCTTGGATTAACAACCACTTAGGTTGTAACCAAATAAACCTTGCGTCTTTTCCTTCATTTTCTTATTGTTTATTTTTAATTATACTATTGCTACTAATCTGAGTTAAAAGTTCAAGGAAGGTTTTTCTTAACAACCAATTCACCTCCCCTCCCTTCGGCCTACTTGGGCCAACAAGTGGTATCAGAGAAAGGTTCGCTTCAAGAGGACTAACCGCAGAATGAAGCATACGAGATGGTCGGATCAAACATCTATCCACCGAAGTTTTAGGGATATTTCGCTAACTGGAAGAAGAAGATGGAGGTATTTTTCAAAATTGATTTTGATTTGCTTTTAATAATGGAATTTGGTTTTGTAGCACCTGAAGGTAAAGAAAAATACCACTGGACCAAAAAAGAGCAGGCCGATTTCGTGGCAAATGGAAAAGTAGAGTTCCATCTGCTAAGCATCTTATTGCCACAAGAAGTTAACCGGATCGGAGCCTATGAGTTTGCAAAAGAGCTCTGGTAGAAATTCCTGAAACTATATAAAGGAACCTCGGAGGTGAAACTTGTGAGACGGGATCTGTTTAGAAATCATATCAGCAACATCAAACTGGAAGAAGATGAAACTATTGCACACCTTCACTCAAGGATCAAGGAGCTTATCACTGGACTCACGAATCTCGAAGAAAAAATAAGTAACCGAGATTCGTTAAGGTATGCTCTTAACGCATTCCCAAGAAATACTGAATGAGCATCATTAGTAGATGCTTATTATATATCTAAGGATCTAGATTCAACTACTTTAAAAGAATTATTTTCAACTTTTGAAGTCCATGAAACGAGATGTGAAGGTCTGAAGAAGGAGCATAACATTGTCTTAAAGGCAAAGATGGACGAACAAGACTCAGAATCTTCTCTCGATGATAGTAAAACTATAGGACCGTTGTGGCAGGCTAGGAGGGGGTTGTTGGATAGTCCTGCAAAAACAAGCAACCATTCCTCGAACTCTTTAAGCTAACACTTGCATAAATAAAGCAAAGCAGTAAATTAAAGATATAAAGAATGAGGCACAAGATATTTACTTGGTTACAACCGATGTGGTTGTTAATCCAAGGAAGTTGAAAGCACTAGAATATTCCTTTAGGCGGAGAAGCCTCTTACAACGTTGACGCGTAGAAACAAAAGCTCAACTACAACTCTAGAGAACAGAAGTGTTGAAATTAATTACTTGGAGTTTGTTTCAAGCTTCTGGACCAAGGCTATATTTATAGCCTTGGTCGGGGGCGCTCCGAAGGGTTCTGGGCACCCTGGGGAGGATAAAACTTTATTCCCAACGTTCAGATCGCGTTTGACTCGATCTGGTCAAGATTCAAGGTCCGGGTGCCCGGAGCCATTCCGGGCTCCCCGGGCTGTTTCGGGCGGTCGGAATGGTTCCGGGCGCCCTGAGCACTATAGTCAACAGGAGTTGACTTTTCTCCGTCGGGACCTTCACTCCGGTTCAGTTCGCCTCGGTCCGGGTCTTCAACTCTGGATCCACTCGCTTGGGTGATCTCTGCCATCCGGAAAATGGCTCACATGAACCCAACTTCCGGTCTTCTCGAGCGGGCTTCCTCTCCGGCTTCTCATCCCTCGGAATCACTGCGTGCTTCCTTCTCGTCCACCAGCATACTCATCCGCAGTCTTCATCCCTCGGTCGCACCCCGTGCCGACCTTCTCGCTAGCTGCGTCTCTTGCTCCCCGAGCAATCTTCTGCTCCGGCTTTCGTCCCTCGGAACCACCGCACACTTCCTTCTCGTCCGCCGGTGTACTCTTCCGCAGCGCCTCATCCCTTGGACGCACCACATGCCGTCCTTCTTGCTAGCTGCGTCTTCCGCTCGACTACCTGTGCTCCTAAGCTCCTGCACACTTAGACACAAGGATAGAACAACACAGGACCTAACTTAACTTGTTGATCACACCAAAACAACCTTGGGGTTCTAACAATCTCCCCCTTTTTGATATGATCAACCCAAGTTAAGCTAGGGTAAAAATAGACATGAAAATTAGACAGTTTATATTGTAATAACGTGCAACAAGATAGAAACATTAAATTTCAGAAATTTTAATTTTCAATTTCTACCTCCCTCTAGACTTATACTTTTTCTTCTCCCCCTTTGATCACATAAAAAATTGGGGTTGTAAGAAAAATCTAAGGGTTGACACTTAGAAAAATTATAAAACTCTATTTCAATGATTTTATGGAAAATTTTTCTAAGTCAAGAAAAATTTCTAAGTCAAACATAACTTTTGAAAAATTTCTATGTTTTCGTCATCAAGAATTAAGAACTTTATAAGCCGAAAACTTTATGAAAAAAATTTGAGAACATTTTAAAAAAAATTAAGACAAATTTCTATGTATTTATTTTATATATCTATATATTTTAATTCTAATGCTTTTATCAGAAAGTTTTAAATTTCTATTTTAATTTATCATAACTTCTTAAATCATACTTTTTTATATTTAAAGCAACTAATATTAAATATGCAAAAAATTATATATGTTAATTTCTATTATTAGTTTGTCGAAATTCTTTAATCGATAAACTATTTCTTTTAACTTAATACTTTTTATTATATTTTGAATTTCTAATTCACAAAAATATTTTGATAAGGTAAGTTCTAACTTGATAAAGTTTTTATGACAACATTTCTAATTCGTAAAATTCGTTCGACAAAATATTTTGTAATTTACAAAAATATTTTGCAAAAATCTGTTGATAATGGATTTTCTAATCCGAAAAACTCTTTTGATAATATCTCTAATTTGCAAAATTCGTTCGAGAAAATATTTCGTAATTTGCAAAATTTATTCGATAGAATATTTTCTAATTCGAAAAACTCTTTCGATGATTCAATTTTTAATTCACAAAATTCTTTCGACGACATTTCGATTGATTTAACTAATTGTTTAGAAGGTGGAGACCATACCTGACTTATACCTTGTCAGCTGTTGATTCTCCCCCTATTGAATTGCTTTCTTCTGAAGACTCTCCCCCTTTCTCGATGCTCATCTCGGATGAGCTTTCTTCATCTTTAGGTGGGTCTTCCGCTATGATTGCTATTTTGGCAATTTCCTTTGTCTCAGTTTCGACTTCTTCTGATTCTTCATGAATCTTCAAGAACTTTTCCCAAAGTTCTTTTGCACTTTTGTATTCTCCGATTCTGTCGGGATTTTCATCTGGTATTACGGTTAGAAGATGAAATTCTGCCCGACCGTTTGCCATATACTCGTTACGTTGCTTCTCGTTCCAGAGGCGTTTATCGAGTTCTTCTCCATTCGTTGTCTTAGGTGCTTCAAAACCAGTTTTCATTATTAAACAAATACCAAAATCAGTGTTTAGATATACCTCTATTTGTTTCTTCCATAAAGAAAACTCCCCTTCAAATGCTGGTGGATAGATGCTATCTCCGACCATCGTTTTGTTGCTTCAGACGGCGATAAATCCTTCTGAAGCGTCTCGGCTCTGATACCACTTGTAGGACCGTTGCGGCCGGCTAGGAGGGGGTTGTTGAATAGTCCTGTAAAAACAAGCAACCCTTCCTCGAACTCTTTAAGTTAACACTTGCATAAATAAAGCAAAGCAGTAAATTAAAGACATAAAGAACGAGGCACAAGATATTTACTTGGTTACAACTGATGTGGTTGTTAATCCAAGGAAGTTGAAAGCACTAGAATACTCCTTCAGGCGGAGAAGCCTCTTACAACGTTGACGCGCAGAAACAGAAGCTCAACTACAACTCTAGAGCACACAAGCGTTGAAATTAATTACTTGGAGTTCGTTTCAAGCTTCTGGACCAAGGCTATATTTATAGCCTTGGTCGGGGTGCCCCGAAGGGTTCCGGGTGCCCTGGGGGGGGATAAAACTTTATCCCCAACATTCAGATCGCGTTTGACGCGATCTGGTCAAGATTCAAGGTCCGGGCACCCGGAGCCATTCCGGGCTCCCGGAGCACTATAGTCAACAGGAGTTGACTTTTCTCCGTCGGGACCTTCGCTCCGGTTCAGTTCGCCTCGGTCCGAGTCTTCAACTCCAGATCCACTCGCTTGAGTGATATCTGCCATCCGGAAAAGGGCTCACCTGAACCTAACTTTCGGTCTTCTCGAGCGGGCTTCCTCTCCGGCTTCTCCTCCCTCGGAATCGCTGTGTGCTTCCTTCTCATCCACCAGCGTACTCATCCGCAGCCTTCGTCCCTCGGTCGCACCCCGTACCGACCTTCTCGCTAGCTGCGTCTCTTGCTCCCCGAGCAATCTTCCGCTCCGGCTTTCGTCCCTCGAAACCACCGCACGCTTCCTTCTCGTCCGTCGGTGTACTCTTCCGCAGCGCCTCGTCCCTCGGACGCACCGCGTGCCGTCCTTCTCGCTAGCTGCATCTTCCGCTCGACTACCTGTGCTCCTAAGCTCCTGCACACTTAGACACAAGGTTAGAACAACACAGGACCTAACTTAACTTGTTGATCACATCAAAACAACCTTGGGGTTCCAACAGAAACAACACTGATGGTATGCAACTTTAAAAAGTTATTTAAAACTAAAAGATTTAATCAAGTGCAGGATAGAAAAAGAAGGATAAGATGCTACAACTACAATGAAGAAGGGCATGTGAAAGATAACTGCCCTAAATTGAAAGACAAGGACAAGAGCAAGAACAAGAAACTGATTCAAGCGAACAAGTACAAGAATATGAAGGCGACGTGGGACAAAACATCGTCCGAATCGGAAGTTGAAGTTATTGTCGAACTTGCGCTAGTGGCAAGTCACCAAGAAGAAGGAGACGAAGCTCGTCTGAAATGAGCATCAAAAGCATCGATGAAGGGGGAGCGACATTGGAAGAAAGCAGTACTTCAGGGGGAGCTTCGGATCACGGGATCGACAAGGTAAGTCAGGTACGATCTCTTCCTCCTGACAAGTTATTTCAATTTATTAAATTATTAACAAAAAATTACTGTAAATTAGAAAAAGAAGTGAAGGAATTAAAATCAATATTAGCTAAATCTTGTCGATTAGAAGACTTTGATAAAATTAAAATTGAGAATGAAAAATTACGAAAAGAGATAAAAACTTTAAAAAATTACACATGCTCAAATATTCAACACATTAGAAAATATAATGGATTGAATTGGTACCTTAAATACCATAAGGGTCAAATTAGAAAAATTTTAAAGAAATACGTACCTAAGAAATTTTTAATTAACTCAGTAGGAATGAACCTATATTGGGTTCGAATATCATATTTGGACTGAATGTTTTCAAATTATGGCTTTCAGAGTAAATTAAATATTAAATTTCTTTAAGAGGCTTTGTCTAGAAAGTGGTTATTGTTCCAATATCTAAGAAGGCTCAATGTCTCACCATAGCCTCGAAGCTAATTATTGAAATAAATATTTAATTGACTAACTGTTGAACATTTAGAAGTTATAAAAATGTCTTAATTTTTTGTTAAAAATTAATTAAATATTTTAATTAATTCTTATATTTTAAAAACAAGTTAGAAATTTTTTTTACTCTTAGACTTTTAAATGAACCCTATATTTAATGTGATCAAAAGGGGAGTAGGGAAGAAACATGTCTAGTTGTTTTCTTTTAATTTTTTTTTTTTTTTTTACAAATTTTACTTAGATTTCTTTTTTCTTTTTTTCTTTTTTTTTTTTTTTGCTTACTTGCAAACATTAGAGTTTTTTCCCCCTAACTTAAGTTAGGTTTGATCACATCAAAAAGGGGGAGATTGTTGGTATCCCGTGGTAGTTTTGATGTAATCAACCAAGTCTGGTTAGGTCCTGTTAGTGTTTAACTCTTACGTCTAAGTGTGCAGGAGCTTAGGAGCATAGGAAGTTGAGTGGAAGATGCAGCTAGCGAGAAGGACGACACGGAAGAAAGTCGACGAGCTCGGTGCATCTGAGAGACGAGGTGATGCAGAAGAGTACACTAGTGGACAAGAAGGACGCACGCGGTGATCCGAGGGATGAGAAGCCGGGGAGGAAGTCTGCTCGAGGAGAAGTCCGGAAATTGGGTTCAGGTGAACTCTATTTCAGTTGGCCGACATCACCCAAGCGATTGGAGCAGTAGGAGAGCAAAAGAAAGCTGAAAATGCTGTGGAGGCGCCTTCAAAGGGAGTTGAAGGCGCCTTCGCGCACCTCCGCACCTTCACTATGGAAGGTGCCTTCCATGGCTGGAAGACGCTTTCGATGAACAGTACGAAAGCGCCTTCCAGCCCTATGGAAGGCACCTTCCACTAGGTTGATTTTAGCTGTTTCCAAAGGATAAAGGTTTATCCTTTGGTACCTCACTGAAGGCGTCTTCTAGCCCTATGGAAGGCGCCTTCAAGCCACGGATAAGATTTTTCAGGGGCTATAAAAAGATCTCTGGACCTAGGAAATAGTACATAACTCCTGTATTCTTTTCCTAGCAATAGTCTAAGCAATTAACGAGTGTAAAAGACTTCTCTGTCTTCACCGAAGGAGATTTTTAGAGCTTTCATTTGTCCTTAGATTAATAACCACCTAGGTTGTAACCAAGTAAACCCTACGCCTCTTCTTTCATTTTTTTGTTGTTTATTTTTAATTATATTGTTGCTGCTAATCTGAATTAAAAGTTCGAGGAAGATTTTTCTGAACAACTAGTTCACCTCCTCTCCCTCCGTCTACTTGGGCCAACATGGTAGACTATTAAGGGAGGGATAGCTAACCTTGTTTCCCTAGTTGGTTAGGTTGAATAGATTGGTCGAGCCAATTGGACCAGTCAAACCAAAGGGCTAGTTGGGGTGATTGAGAGAATGAGTTAATTTAATTGTTCGAGATGGTCAAAACAATTGAAACTATCAGGCTAACTAGGCCAACCATCCTGAATAAATTGGTAACATCAAGATGGGCAGGGCAGGTCAGGCCAATTGCACCGGTGAGCTAGGCTATCCAATTGCATCAAGTGGGCAAGGTTGGTCAATCAAACTAGCTTAGATAGGCTGACCAATCAAACTAGATGAGCCAAATTGGTCAGTTGGCCAAGGTGAACCAAGTGGGTCAACCAAACTGAGTAATTTTGGCAACTTGAGTGAGTTAATCGAGTTGGGCAAATCATTGGTACCAAGCAAATTAAGGCTAGCTACGACTATTAGGTTGTTCAAGTCAATCAGGAAGTTGGGGTGGTCAAGCTTGATGAGTCAATCAGGCTAGATGTACTAGACAATTCAATTGAGCAAATCATGTGGGTAATAAATCCAACAAAACGTTTATGTAAAAAAAAATATTTTATTAGGTAATGCCTGTGACAATATTTGATATATGTGTTTGCATGGTAACTCAATGACTGGAGATTGTAAAAGGTTGAATGCGAGGACTAAGGGACTGCAGGATAAAAAACATCAAGCAGCAACATGGATAACATCTAGAGGATACAAACTACGTACATTGGCAGAGTATGAAAAATAGCATGTGGACAAGCCGAGGGCTCAAGTGCATCCATGGATGAAAAGTCTAATTAACAAATGGAGAATAAAAAGGAGTTGAAGGCTATACAAGGGGAGTTCGGTGGAGGTTTGTAGATTAACAAAATAGAGTGTTAAATTCTTTAAAAGCCTCTCTTGTACTCTCCTAAGCCTTCCTCTTATAATTCTTGTAATCTTGCGTTGTGTAAGTGGTTTTTTTTACCTCCAATAATTGATTGTAATATGAAATTGGATCTGAGGGTCAGACAATGTTTGCCTGCATTTCAAACTGACCTAATAAACTGCTAATTCATATTTAACAACCAATACAAAATGCTGCAACTCATTAACCTGAACTTCGTCTCTCTGAAAGATTGCCGGCAACCCATGTTTTCTTGCATGGATTCAACAACTTCACGTACGTACGTACACAGCGACTCTACAAATTGATTAGTTATAATCAACTTGCCTGTTCTAAACCTGCCAAGTTAAAAATAGATTAGATCTCCAAAACAAAAACAGAATCTGTAGAATATCAATTTGTAACTAATATAAGACGATGAAAAGCAATAAGGATAACCACATAATTATATGAAAACATGAATGCCCTTACAAATCCAGAGCATAGGTTCAACTCTTAGCGTTTCTCTGTTTAGTCTTGTATACTACAAGAATATAAGCACCACACTCAAGAGTGTGAAATTAAAATCAACATTGATGTTTAGTGGTAAAAAGGTCATACGTTAATTCTAGATACTCTATGTAGAAATTAAGAAAATGAAATAAATTAGTCATATACAAAATTGATACTTAGAAATGCATAGTATAAAATCTTATATAGTTAAGTTAAGAAATCCTAAGCTCTAAATATAAAAGAAAAAAAATTAATACCCTAAAAGTTATAAATAAATAAATAAATAAATATAATTTAACATCTCCCCTCAAACTCATGATGCTACAGCTAGAAGTATTGAGAGTTTGTCAGATAAAAAACGAAAGCCTAAAGTAGAATGTAACTTGGTAAATATATCAGCAATCTGTAGTTTCGAAGGAACAAAAGGTAATGTGATGGTGTCAATATGAAGATGGTGACGAGTAATATGACAATCAATTTCAATATGTTTCATCCGCTCATGAAAAATTGAATTGCGTGTACTTTGAATAACACTCTGATTATCACAATATAACGGAGTAGGTTGATGAAGAGAGATACCCATATCCGCAAGCAACCAATGCAATCAAACTATCTCATAAGTAGTTGAGGTCATGACATGATACTCCGCTTCTTTGGAAGATTTAGAAATAACATCTTGCTTTTTACTCTTTCAAGAAATGAGGGAATCACCAAGAAAAATGCATAAGGCATTGGTAAATTTACGATCCGTAGGATCACCAACTCAATCCGCATCAGAGTATGCATGCAAGTCAAGAGATGAAGTAGAAGGAAATAAAAGACTTTGAAATTGAGTACCCCGAATATACTTGAGAATACGAAGAATAGCAGCTCAATGAATTGTAGTTGGTGCAGTGACAAATTGACTAATCATATGAATAACATACATAATATCTGGATGAGTCACGGTGAGATAAACCAAATAAAGCTCCCTCGTTCACCGCGACGAAGTTCCATTGCCGGTAAATATGAATTTCAAATAGAAAAACTTTTAAAGGATAGCTGAATTTTGATCTATAAGTTTTCTCTTTAAATTTAAACTTATAGATTGAAAAGTTACTTCACCTATCAATTTTTCTCGCTGGTCCTCCCTCACCGCTACAAAGCTCCCTTACCGATAAACACTTATGTTTTTCATTTTCTTGTAACTTGTTAATCATATTTTGTTTTTGTCCTTTAACCATATTTTTTTATCATGAAATTTATCAATTGCTTCATTAATATCATATGAAGTGTTACATATTATTAAATTATTACTCCATATTGCCTTTGGTTGACATAGTCAATTTTAGTCGACTGTCGGGACTTCCGGGAGATTGCTGCCGGGAGGAAGCAAACTGAGTTGTCGTCGAGGCTGGTGTTCGACACTATCTCGGTAAAACGATATTTCTCCGCTATGGTGCTCACGGATAGCAGTAATTCGTTCCCAAGATATAATGACGACGTCTCGAAATAGTAGCACTTCAAATTTTGAGACCAACGAACCTTCTCGTAGGCTTTTTGGACTCTTCTTATGCAAGAGATGGACGAATGGTTTGAATGCAAATACTTTTCGAATGAATGATTTCCAAGAAGGAGAGGGATCTATTTATATTGGGTGAAGAGGTAAGTAACCCTTGGTTTGGACTGATCTGGATCGTTCATTTTGAAAGGGTATAACCCTTTAAAGGCCCTTTGATCTCAACCATCAGATCTGAAGAAATATAACTCTTCAGATGACTTTTAATCTCAACCATCATATCTGAAAAGATATAACTCTTCATATTCTGATATGATCTTGTCCCTTGATTCGAAGAGTTATAACTCTTCAGATCTCATCTTGATCTTAGTCGTCAAATTACAACATTTAATCCGACGCTTCAGATCAAGCCTTCATCTTCAACGCTGTGGCACGTGGCGGGCTCGCCCAAGGGTAGAGAGCACCTGTGCTTTTGTATTAACAACATTAACACAACAACACATATAAGGAAACGCTGGCTCTCGCCGGTTAATGATGTGGGATTAAAACCCCATCTTTTTCCTTAATGTTAATTTGAGCACATCTTTAAACAATTAATTTCTCATTCACCCGTAATCGATTTTGAGCAAATTAATAGTCTAAATTTATCTACGTGAAACGTAGATGTTGATTTTGAAGTCAAACATGACTTTCAATGATTGATGGCACCAAGATTTTGGTTTGTAAAATCGTATCCAACAATCCCCCACATGAATGGAAATTAATGCATGTAGTGCATGTATGTATGCTGAACTTTACAAGAGTCCAATCGATAAGTCAATGCATCAGGAAAGGTAGCTTGTGGCTTTGAACCTTCCGTAGTGGAATGCTATCGAGCATACTAGGCTGTGCAGTGAACGTGATGTCTTGAACTGCTCAGCTGTTGGTGTATACTAAGACAATAACACCACACAGAGACTTATCTCAACCACTGTTGGTTCTTATGGTTGATTCCATTTTGGCCATAGACACCATCTTGGATTCATGAGTGTTTCATTGAAGCGGTCTGTCTTCATACTCGCATAGGTGACACTTCTATTAAGAGTATTCCACCATACTTCACTTTTATAAGGTATAGAAGTCATTAAAAGTATAAGCTTATCCTCACTACATGTGGTAGGACAACACCAAATCATCCTAGGACTGGGATAGTAGAGATAATCATTTCTCTTGTGCTGTTACACAACTTCTGTAACTTCGTTGTCCCATTGAACCAAGATCTTGGGATCTCCAGTCAACAAGGTTGGGTTACCGCTATAGTCATTTTTAGTTGTAGATTTTTAATCTCATTCCTCTTGATGAGCAGTATACTTGATCTCGACTTAGCCCCTTTGTAAGGGGATCTGTCAAATTATCCTTAGATTTA
The DNA here is from genome assembly GCF_018446385.1 of Zingiber officinale. Lineage (NCBI taxonomy): Eukaryota > Viridiplantae > Streptophyta > Magnoliopsida > Zingiberales > Zingiberaceae > Zingiber > Zingiber officinale. The sequence continues at coordinate 19,799,618 of NC_055992.1, forward strand.
GCATAGTCGATTGCAATCACTCCGTTCGAGATCAACTGTCTAATGATATTATGTTGATGACGTATATGTCGTGACTTACCATTATACATACTACTCTGTACCATTCCAATTGCTGATTGACTATTATAGTGGATAAGTACGACGGGCACAGGTTTTGTCCAACTCGAAACATCTTCTAAGAAATTTCATAGTCACTCAGCTTTTTCAGCTACTTTGTCAAATGCTATAAACTCAGATTCCATTGTTGATCGAACTATGCACGTCTGCTTAGTGGATTTCCAAGATACTACTCCCCCACCGATCATGAATACATATCCACTAGTGGATTTGGAGTCTTTTGTATCTGATATCCAATTAGCATCACAATATCCCTCCAAGACCGTGGGATACTTTCCATAATGTAATCCGTAGTTCATAGTATATTTTAAATATCTAAGAACTCGCAACAGTGCTTTCCAATGGGTGTCGTTTAGATTGCTCGTAAAATGACTCAGTTTGTTGACCACACAGGTAATATCCGAGCATATGCAGTTTATGTGATACATCAAACTACCAATTATCTGAGAATATTCTAATTGCGATATGGGCTCACCATAGTTTTTTTGCTAAGTGTTGACTTATATCCATAGGAGTTTTTATAGTAGAGAGATCGTATGCATTGAATCCTTTTAATACTGATTCTACATAATGAGATTGTGTTAAAACTATCCTATCGGATGTCCTGAGAATTTTAATTCTCAATATGACATCTGCTAGACCCATATCTTTCATATCAAAATTATTGGTCAACATTTTCTTAGTCCTCATGATTACATCATGATTATTTTCCATTATGAGCATGTCGTCTACGTATAGACAGACGATTACATAACTTTCAGGTGTGCTTTTGACATAAATGCATTTGTCACATTTATTTATTCTGAATTCGTTTTACAATATTATTTTGTCAAATTTTTCGTGCCATTGTTTTGACACTTGTTTAAGTCCGTACAACGACTTAACAAGTCGACACACCTTTCCCTCATTTCCAAGAGCTACGAACCCCTCGGGTTGCTCCATATAAATGTCTTCTTCCAACTCACCATTTAAGAATGCAGTCTTAACATCCATTTGGTGTATTTCAAGGTTATACAATGCTGCAATGGCTATCAGCACTCGTATGGACGTAATCCTTGTCACCGGTGAGTAGGTTTCGAAGTAATCAAGGCCTTCCTTTTGCTTGTACCCTTTGGCTACAAGTCTGATCTTATACTTGTCAATCGATCCATCAGCTTTATACTTGCATTTTAGTATCCATTTACAACCTAATGATTTAGTACCAGAAGGAAGGTCTACTAATTCCCAAGTATGGTTATTCATGATGGACTCGATTTCATTATTGACAGCTTCCTTCCATAGTGGGGCGTTAGGACCAGAGAGAGCTTCACTTAATGTTCTTAGGTCCATTTTCGACATAAACGTCATGAAATCCGGCCTGAACGATTTCTCAACTCTAGCCCGTTTGCTCCGACGTGGCTCTTCGCTTTGATTGTCATTAACCCTTTTCTGACAACTAAGTTCTGGAACATCATCTTTGTTAGAACTTCCATTGTCATTACTTTGAACGTTTCCTTTCTTATTTGGGAACACGTCTTCAAAGAATATTGCATTCCGAGATTCTATGGTTGTACCCACATGAATATCAGGAATGTTTGACTTATGAACTATGAAATGATATGTACTACTGTTTTGGGCATATCCGACAAATATCACATCGAACATTTTAGGTCCGATCTTAACTTGCTTTGGCTTAGGTATTTCGACCTTTGCTAAGCACTCCCACACTTTCAAGTATTTGTATGATGGCTCGCGGCCTTTCCATAGTTATGTTATTGATGGTTGTAATGACTGTACACCATGATTTTGATTGTAATGACTCCCACACTTTCATGTTTTGTTCCAAATACCCCTTTCCTATGAAAACACCGTTCTTCGTAAGTACAAAGTTGTTGGACTAGAAAACTAGTTTGAATCCGGCTTTAACAAGTGCCGATCTAGAAACTAAGTTCTTCCTGATGTCGGGAACATGGAGCACATCAATGAGTTAGCTCCTTCCCATACGTCATTTTTAGAACTACTTTTCCGAGTCCAACAATCGGGGACATCATGGAATTGCCCATATAGATCTTTCTTCCACTTATCGGTGTGTACTTGGAGAACATCGCCTTGTCAGAATAGACGTGGCAGATTGCTCCAGTATCGATCCACCACTGCTTCGGGTTGTCCACCATGTTGGCTTCAAACACGACCGTAGTGAGATCCATGGTGCTGAGATTTATATCAGCAGAAGTTGCCACCTGGTTCGCAACATTCTTCTAACTCTTGGTTGTCTTCTTTCGGCGTCTGCAATCCTTGGACATGTGTCCTGACTTTCCACAGTTGTAGCACATGCCCTTGAACTTCTTGCCTTGAGCTTTCTGTTTTAGTTGTTTCGGCTTCTTGGCTTTTGGTTCCGTTAGGTTGGACATCTTGTCGACTGTCCGCTTCATTCCTCTAGAGTCGGATAATTTTTGATTATCCTCCTCTATCTGCAACCACAGGATAAGGTCTTCAAGTCTCATTCCTTTTGCTTGTGCTTTAGGTAATTTTTGAAATCCTTCAATGACGGAGGGAGTTTCTCGATTACCGCAGTAACCTTGAATGACTCATTCAACGACATTCCTTCGGCGTCCAGATCATGCATTATCAGTTGCATGTCTTGAACTTGAGACGTGACACTTTTGGAATCCACCATTTTGAAATGCAAAAATCGGCCGATGATGAATTTCTTCAGTCCAACGTCTTCGATTTTGTATTTCTTCTCTAGCGATTTCCACAGAGATTTGTCCATCTCTATCATGCAATATACGTTATATAGAGCATTGTCCAGCGCATTAAGAACGTAATTGCAGCACAGGAAGTCGCCATGTGACCATGCATCGCGAGCAGCCTTACTACTGGAATTATCTTCCGTAGCGGTTGGCGGGTCTTCATGCAGAAATTGTACAAGGTTCAGCGTGGTTAAGTAAAACAGCATATTCTGCTGCCATCTTTTGAAGTTGGCTCCGTTGAATTTCTCCGGCTTCTCAGCATGAGGGATGGCGGTTGGTACATTGTTGATCTCGACCAAATCAGTTTGCCGATATCGTCTTACGATTGTGAGGTCCTCGAACCTCTGGATTTGCTCCTTGGTATTTGACATAGTCGATTTTAGTCGACTGTCGGGACTTCCGGGAGATTGCTGCGGGGAGGAAGCAAACTGAGTTATCGTCGAGGTTAGTGTTCGACACTATCTCCGTAAAATGATATTACTCCGCTACGGTGCTCACGGATAGCAGCAATTCATTCCCAAGATACAACGACGACGTCTGTAAATGCTTTTCGAATGAATGATTTCCAAGGAGAGGGATCTATTTATATTGGGTGAAGAGGTAAGTAACCCTTGGTTTGGACTGATCTGGATCGTTCATTTTGAAAGGGTATAACCCTTTAAAGGTCCTTTGATCTCAGCCATTAGATTTGAAGAGATATAACTCTTCAAATGGCTTTTAATCTCAACCATCAGATCTTATCTTCAGACGACTTTTAATCTCAATATCATATAACTCTTCAGATTCTGATATGATCTAGTCCCTTGATCAGTTATAACTCTTTAGATCTCATCTTGATCTCAGCCATCAGATTACAACATTTAATCCGACGCATTAGATCAAGCATTCCTCTTCAACGCCAGATTAGAATCCGACGCTCGCATCTGCTTGCGATCTGTCCTCATCTTTGATCCGACGGTCACCATCTGTTCACCTAATCCAGTCATTGCTCTCTACACAGTCACATGCCACATAGGCACTACCTCGTCACCCGACATGCCACGTGGAGCATAAATTAAAGCTCCTCAATGCTCCCCGTGACAATGCGAAGTGCAAAGTGCGCTAACAAAGCGCGCGTGGCGGATGGTGGGCTCGTTGGTGCGAGCACTTGCTCGCCCAAGGGTAGAGAACACCTGTGCTTTTCTATTAACAACATTAACACAGCAACATATATAATGAAACGCTGACTCTCGCCGATTAACGATGTGGGACTAAAACCCCATCTTTTTTCTTAATGTTAATTTGAGCACATCTTTAAACAATTAATTTCTCATTCACTCGTAATCGATTTTTAGCAAATTAATAATCCAGATTTATCTACATGAAACATAGATTTTGATTTTGAAGTCAAACTTGACCTTCAACGATCGATGACACCAAGATTTTGGTTTGCAAAATCATATCCAACAATATTTATTGGGATGTTTATCATAAGTATGTTCACGTATTTTACAAGTCTTAGGAGCAAAGATTGTTCAGTTCATTCTTCTTGAGACAATTTCAAATACAGGCTATATCTGCTATCATTTGGTTAGATTTATGCTGAAATGAACTTTAAAATATTAAATCTATAAGGGATGGGGTGCAAGGGCGACCCTGACTTTTAGGGCCCTTGATGAAAAGAGAAAAGGGACCTCTATAGGAATTGTTTTTACTAACATAAAATTTGAATAGAGTTTAATAGAAAATTTAAAAATTAATATATTTCATTTAATATATGATAAACTCTATTTAAAATATATTTCTCAAGATTCTTTAAAAAGTACAATACCATACAAAATACGTTTCTCTAGTTTTCCAAAAAGTACAATACCTACAAATATAATAATCATTAAAAAATCTAGATCTTTAGCATTTTGAGAAGTAAAATCAACAATAAGATCTTCAAAATCAAGCTTTTTTAATACCTAATTTTCGATGAATAAAATTGTCAAGTCATTTGCATTCAAATTATTATCATCATTTTCTCTCAATTTTTCGTTCTCATTCGTTTCATGATTATGATCATCATTTTCTCTCAATTCTTTCCACTCATTGATTGTATGATCATTTAGTTCTTCTTGATTACTCGATTGTTGATCATTTAATTCTTCCTAACTTTTTTTCTTGTAATTCATCAACTGAATCTTCAATTGAAAAGCCAACTTTAAAAAACTTATGATGAACACCTTTGTGAGTTTAATAATCTATTCCGTTCTTTTTTTTCTAACTCTCAGATTGATATTTCTTTGGAAATATATTTGTACTATAAATTTCAAATGTAAAAATAAAACACACAAAACTAGTAACAAAGCTAACAATAAAATAAACACAAGTAGTGAAAATAATAGTGAAAGAGCAATAACGCCCGGTTTGTGCTTGAAGCAATCGACATAATCTATTCTATAATGATCAAAATTGGGATGATTTATTTGAACTCTTTTAAATCTGCAAGAAAATCATAAAATATTGGACTATAATACAATATTAAAAATTAATATTGAATACTAACATTAAGAAAAAATATAGATAAATAGATAACTTACGTTCTAGGTTTATATATTGATGAAATTAAAATTTCAATTGGAGAATAGATTTTTTTTATTTAATTAGAAGAAATTCAAAAGAGAAGAAGGGAGGAAACTAGCGTTTATGATTCAAACTTTACTATTTAGATTATTCCAACTTTTATAAATAAATTAATGAAAAAAGAATTGTATAAGGAATAAAATCTTGGAAAGGGAAAAAAGGATTGTTTACATTCCTTATTTTTTTCTCTCTTTTATTTTTTATATTTTTAATGAAAAAAATATATATATTTTTGGCCTTTATTAAAACAATCCAATAATATATATATATATTTAGACCTTTAATAAAATAATCTAATAAAATATATTTTTTTGGGCTTTATTAAAATAATCCAATAATATATATATTTTTGGACTTTATTAAAATAATATAATAAAATATATTTTTAAATTTTTATTAAAACAATTTAATTATATATAATATATATTATATATTCCTATCAAATTTGGGGTCCCTGAAAATTAAGGACCTTAGACCATTGCTCCCAGTGATATGTCTCAAGACCGACGCTGATGGAGTGACTAACTTTTAAAGTTTCAATAGGAAACTTCTACTGGTATCCTGAATTTTGCTCCAATTATGTTTTCTTTTCGGTTGTAGACATAATTTGTCTATCTCATGAAGCAATGGAGTTTGATCTTCATATAGGAAAACATTATCAATTTATATTTCTCATCTTTTTGTCAGAGAATACGGTGAATTTTAAACATGTGTCAATGCATGTATATGTAGTCCATATGGATAAAAAATATGGATAAATGCTTAATTAAAGAATACAGTGTCCATATTTTCTTTTAGATAAATTAGAGAATATGATGTACATTTTTTATTAATAAAAAAAATATTTTAAAAAATATTAAATATAATACTATTATTGATGATTTTATTTTTAAAAATGTATCATGAAAATATTTTAAATGAGTTATCTTTAAGTTTTTTATAGGTGTATTTATATATATTCTGTAATTTTTTTAAATTTTAAAGAAGCCTACTTTAAAAAATAAAATTAAGGTATAATTTATAGTTTTATCCAGCACCTTAAATAATAATAATAATAAGAACGGGATTCCTTCGTGTCCTTGAATGATTTTCTCTCCACTCACAAGTCAAAATCCAATAGCTTATTTATAATAAGGCTATCTATTTTTTTTATTTTTTATTTATTTTTTGTTTGTGAGCAATCATGTATAAACGTTAACAATTCACATTCCCTGTTGGTCAGTGCGCTCACGACTCACGAGACACTCACTAGTGCGTGCTTTTTTCTGCCATCTTTTATACGTAAACAATGATTTTCATCATCCTTTGTATTTCCTACGTCTAATGATTGATTCGCTCCTCTTCAACGTCTCTATTATCCGTTCCTAAATCAATGCACCATTAGTATAAGTGATTCAATTTCGACCTACGTCTTAACCATGGCATCACTCTACCGCTACGACTTTTTGATTTATATGATACCGTTAAAAAATTTTATAGAATCCAACCGATCATCCACATTTATTATTACCCAGTTCATCATTTTTAATAAGTCTCCATGGGAATTATGTGCTATCGTAAAAAAAATGGGAAGGATTTCTTAGGTAAATTTAAATTTCACATGGCATATTATAGTGGAGAGTTTAAAAAACTTATAACTTATTCTATGCTTTTTGATTTCCGTAGTAAGATGGAATGGATCATCTCTAACATTAATTGGATGTAAAAATAAAATAACTGAATTAAAAAAACGACTACAGAAAGTCGTTTAGAAAGATCTCATAAAATCATAAATAATTGTGACAACTAAATTTAAATTGAAGGCAACTATTTCCTTCCACTTATGTCAAGGTAGGCGTTGCTCCACACTCGGGGTTGTAGGAAATGGGAAGCTTGCCCAAGTTATCCACATTTTTTTTTAAGGGAAAAAGCCCTTTTATTCTTGGGATTATAAAAAGTATGTTCAAAGATGGTTCACGAGGGGAAGGAATGAGAGTAAGAAGAACAACTCAAGTTACAAGATTTAGTTTGTGAAATTACGGAGTTTTTTGATTTTGTAATTGCTCTTTCGACAGTAAGTATGAAGATTAAATTGTCGCCGATTACAAATCTAGGAAAGATTACTGTAAATATTTACAATTTATGTTTTGATTCATGCATTTAAATTGCCATAATGGTATCGCAGTAGTATGCATTCTGAAGCATGATGATGCATGTTTGAATTATATGAACACGGTTTATATTCTCTGTTCAACCCTTACCTCTGTATTGAATCCATTTTATGGCTTGGCTTTGTTTGTTCTATTTGCTAAATGAAATCGCGACTGAGTTGTGATCAGCGACAGTTGCCAGGCCTCAACGAAGTTTGTCTCCGTCTTGTTTTGTCTTGTTTTGTCGTATCAGAGAGAGATCGCAACTATGTCGTGATCTGTCACAATTGCCGACGCCGAGAGCAGCTGCGATCAGTGGTTGTAATTAGGTCTTGAGGGAGCTCCCATGAAGTTTGTCTTCGATTTTTAGCCGGTGGTAGTGCTCATGGCCACTTCTCACAAACCGTGGCTGACCTTGTGTCGTTGGAGGAAACTTGTGGCAACGTTCCCAACGATTGTCGATGTCATCGGGCCGAGGTCAGCCGGTGTCCAATGTCCAGCACCGGAAAGGATCAACAATCGCTCGAGTAGGCCGGATATTGGCCTTCGTAGCCGGCGACCATGTCTATCGCGGTTGTGTGGAGGCAGTGGATGGCATGCGCAGCGTGTCACTACAAAAATGCCTGCAATTAACGACGGGATTACCGATAGAAGTTTATTCCGTCAGAAATTACTAACTGAAATAAATTCAATCGGGCATTACCGACGGAATAATATTCCGTCGGAAACTACCGACGGAAATACTAATTCTGTCGGTAGATCCCGACTGATTCATTAAATCCGTCGGTCATTCCCGACTGAATGTAATTCAGTCGCAAAATCGCGCGACCAGGGTTAGCGGGTTTACCATATTACCGACGGAATACATAATTCTGATGGTAAATACCTCTGGTGAACGAGCACACGTTAACCGGTTTTCAATTTAATGGGTGCGGGTGGAAACTTTACCGACGGAAAGTAGATTCTGTCGGTCTACACAGACGGAAAATTAATTCCGTCGGTAATCATTTCGCCCACACCTGTTAGGTTTAAAACTAGTTAACGTGTGTCTGTTAAGTGGAGTTACTTACCGACGGAATTATGGATTCCGTCGGTATTGTCCGACGAAATTATGGGTCCGTCGGTAAATATCGACAGAAACTTAATTCCGTTGGTAATGAAAATTGTTAGGATGTATACTAAAAGCCTAGCTTTTGGTATAAACATTTATCTAGAAATAAGAATCACATTGGTCAAATGTCTACATTTATGATAAATGTAGTTGTTCAATTAATTTATATTGTAAATAACATGGTGTGTGGTGTCACACATAGAGGATCATGTTATCAGTACCTTATAAATTATAAACAGTAGCTCACGACCAAGATGGAAAGGAACAAACCATTGGAAGGTCATAGTGTAATTAGGTATTAGTTCATCTTAACTATATAATTACACTAGTACACTTAGAGTGTATTGAGTAGGACCATTAGAGGTCGTCTCTTTTATACTGATTTTATAAAGGGACAAAGACCTCAGTTATTATGGAAGTGTGTGCTCTTAATCCTAATATAATAACAAGCACATATATTTGATATTTATTTCTTTAATTTATCAATGGGTGAGATTTAGTTTGATAAATCAATAAGCCCGATAAGTTGGGAAATGATATCACTTATAGTGTGTGTTGTTGATTATAAAAGGAAACTGTGTCCTAGTAATCTAGGTTGATAATGTCCCCAAGAGGAGCTCATAAGGATTGTCATGTTAAACCCTGCAGGTGGACCTAGTCCGACATGACGATGAAGTTGAGTGGTACTACTCTTGGACTAAGATATTAATTAAATGAGTTGTCAGTAACTCACTTAATTAGTGGACATTCGACATCTTAAACACAGGGAGACTAACACACTCATAATAAGAAGGAGCCCAAAATATAATTTGGGATTGGTGCGGTAGTTCAATAATAGTTCTCTAGTGGAATGAATTATTATTGATAAAATTAAGTTGTGTGTTCGGGGCGAACACGGGATGCTTAATTTTATCGGGAGACGAAAATCAATTCCTCCTCTCGGTCCCTATCGTAGCCTCTTGTATATAGAGATTTATACCCACCACATACCCACCTTCTTACCCATCCAATGGGGCCGGCCAAGCTAGCTTGGAACCCAAGGTAGGGCCGGCCAAGACCAAGTGGATGAGACAAGTTGGTGACCGGCCAAAGCTTGGGTCCCAAGTTTAGGTGACCGACCACTAGAATATTAAAAAGGATTTTTATTAAAATTATTTCTTATGTGGATATCATAGTTTTAAAAGAGAGTTTAAAAAATTAAAAATTTCCTTTTATAGCTTTCTACAAAAGATTAAGAGAAGAGATTAATCTCTTTCCTTATTTGTAGATTAAAAGGATGGTTTTAATTTTTGGTAAAAACTTTCCTTATTTGTAAATCATCTACATGTTTAAAAGAGAGTTTAAAATTTGAAATCTTTCCTAATTTGTTGATTAAAAGGTGGATTTTAAATTTTAAGAAAACTTTCCTTTTTAACCATGTTCATGATTTAAAAGAGAGTTTAAAAATTAAATATTCTCTTTTATAAGTTTCTACAAGAGATTAAGAAAAGATTTGATATCTTTCCTTATTTGTAGATTAAAAGATATTTTAATTTTTAGAGATAACTTTCTTTTTATCCACATGTTTAAAAGAAAGATTTTAATTTATAAATTTCCTTTTTATTAACCAATCATGAAGGGATTAAAATTATTGGAGAAATTTTTATAAATTTCTGGAAACAAATTAGGAAGTTTTAATTAAAACTTTCTTTGATTTGGGGAAATAAGTGGCCGGCCATGTTATAATGAAAAGAAAATTTATTTTTAATTAAATAAATTTTTCCTTTTCATGGCAAAAGAATTAAGGAAGTTTTTATTTAAATTTTCATATTTGCCAAGATCAAGGATTATAAAAGAGGGGGTAGAGGAGGCTTTATGCAAGAACGACTCTATTCTATTTTCTCTCTTTTTTCTTCCTTGGTGTGGCCGACCCTTCTCCTTTTTTCTCTTTCTCTTGTGTGGCCGAAATCCTTTATCTCTTGGAGCTTGGAGGAGGTGGCCGGATCTAGCTTGAGGAAGAAGGAGAGAAAGCTTGCATCCCTTGGAGCTTGGTTGGTGAAAAAAAATTCTTCATCCTTTAGAAGATATGCTTGGCCGAAACTTGAAGGAAGGAAGAAGAAGGTGCCTTGGTGGTTCTCGTCTCAGAAGATCGTTGCCCACACAACGTCCGGGATTAGAAGAGGAATACGGTAGAAGATCAAGAGGTCATTATCTACTAAGTAAGGTATAACTAATATAGTTTTTCGCATCATGTTAGTTTTATCTCCATGAAAAAATACCAAATACAAGAGGCATGCGATTCTAGTATTTCGAATTAGTTTTCGATGTTGTGTTCTTTTGTTTTTCTTTTCCTTGTGATTTGATTGTTCCTTTTGGTTGACCTACAGTTATTTAAGGAAATTAAATATTAGCTTTCCTTAAAAGGCTTTGTCTAGGCGGTGGTGGTTGTTCCCATATCCAAGAAGGCCATGTGCCTCGCCATGCAGTCCTGGAAGCCAATTTTGGAAATTAATATTTAAAGGAATTAATAACCTAGGTGATTTGGAACGACCGTGTTAAGTTCCGCAAGAGATCTAAGTCTAAACCTAAAAGAACAAATAAATTAAACTTAGGATCAAACGTGTTAAGTTCCGCAGGCGATCCAAGTTTAATTTAAAAGAACACATGGTAGCTAGGAAAAGGTTCAGACCTTTGTACAAAATTTTGTACTGTGGAACCATTAGGTTTTCCGAGTAGCAACCAACAATTGATATCAGAGCTAGGGTTTTGCCTCTGTGTATTTGGTATTAGTTTAATTATGCACATGTCATACATAATTTAGGCATGTTAATAGTAGGATGTGCTAACTTTGTGGATGCAGGATCCAACTATTATGACTTATAGTTATTATGTGTGTGATTGGACCCTTGGACATGTCAAGGGCATTTTATTGTGTGTGCATGATTGTATTATAAAATACAGAAGGAGCTGTATTTAGTTTTATTAGGATTTTATTTTTTGATCTAGTTACATGTACATTCCTTTTATGGAATATAGAATCGATGGATGTAAATTTTATTTTATGTTCGATCTAGTTTACATGTACATTCCTTCGAGGAATATAGTATCGAAAAATGTAAAATTCTATTTATGTCACGGATCGAATCTTGAAAAGGCGTGGAACCTTTTGAGGACCAAAGGCGCAGCGGAACAAGGAGCAAGATGGATGCGACAACTAGACCCGGTGGCGGTGGCCAAAGATGGCAGCAGCTAGGGTTGGCGACACACGGAGGACAGCAATAGAAAAAAGCCATAATAGTTGAAAATTAGTTTTTCTATTTATTGCTTTTTTATGTTATGGTGTGTGCGCTTGTTAGTATGCATGTTAAGTAGGCTAGCATAGACAAAATTCCTCACTTTAAATAACTAAGTGGGAGAGGAATTTATTTTTTAAATAAATTCCACGATCTCCATTACTGGTTTATAAGTGATGCAACAAGCTTGCGCGTTGGCTCTGAGTGCCTTCCTCCATATCGGATGAGCTTGTTTGTGGATCACTAGATTAAACTTCCATTTGGATGACTATAGGAAGTTAATTAAGAGCGTGTGATCTTCCCCATCGGAAGGGGCATAATCTTATTAATGGACTTAGTGTCAAGTAATGGTATACACTTAGGCACATCTAATAGTATCCTCCCCATCGGAGTCACTGTTATTATTTGTGTGACCGAAGAAAACCAACTATTAATTTGTCAAATAAATAGGTTGACAAGATAATAATATTAAAAACTCCTCTTACAAATGTTTGATTTTGTATACGTCCACACTATTGTGACATACAAAATTCTCGGTGTTTGAGGTAATTTTATTTTATCATAAAAATTTATTGACAAGATAATTAATGGGTAAAACTCTCCTCTTACAAATGTTTAAATTTTGTATACGTCCACACTATCGTGGTATGCAAAATTCACGGTGTTTGAGGTGTTGGTGAATTTAAATAATATTATTTGAGGAATCAATGTTATTTTAAATTCAAAAGTTTTGACCAAATATTTGATCAAAGACAGATCAACTATTAATTTTATTCGTCATAAAGTAAAGTTGACGAGATAATAAAATTAATGGATAAAATATCCTTTTTGATTTTGTATACGTCCACACTATCGTGGTATACAAAATTCATGGGGATTTTAAGGAATTAATCTTGACCAAATATTTTTGTGATTCTTATGATTTAAAATGTTTGTCAATTCCCTAGTTGTTATACTATAGAAAAGACTTAGTAGTCCCAATTGTAATGATTGGAAATAGGACTTGGACATTAAGGTAGACTGTCTTCATAGAACTAAGAACAATATAGCTGTATTTAATTCATTAGTTGAAACATGTTTAGTGGTGTTATCTACCAGAACCTGGAGTGTAGATACAGATGCCATTAATCATGTCTGTAATTCATTGCAGGGTTCTAGGAAACCCGACAACTAAATGAAAATAAAAACACCGTCCACATGGGAAGTGGCAGCTGTTGCAGTGGGAGATGTTTATCCTTTGATAAGAATAAAATATGGATTTTAAGTAATTGTCTTTACGTACCAAGTTTAGAAAGAACTAGTTTTCAGTTTCTAAACTATTCAAAGAACTTGATATTCTACCTCTTTTAAAGTTGTTATTAAGAAAAGAGGGAAGTTATCTATTCTGGTACGTTGGTTGACAATTTATAAATCCAATAACTCCCACGGTGCAACAAATGGAAATTAGTAACACATCTTCTAACTTTAAGAGAAAGCAACCTTCGGAAATGAATCAATTATATCTTTAGCATCTAAGGCTAGGTTATATTAACTTGAGTAGGATTCATTGGTAGCTGATGAACTTTTGGGTTTATTAGTAGTGGAAATCTTTCCAACCTGCGAGTCTTACTTGGAAGGAAAAATAACCAAGAAGCTTTTAAGTCTAAGGGGTATGGAGCCAAAGATATGTTGGAATTGGTTCATTTTGATTTATGTGATCCTATGACTATCCAGACAAGAGGTAGTATCGAATATTTTGTCTATTTTATAGACAACTATTCAAGATGCAAATACATTTACTTAATGAGCCGCAAGACTAAGTACTTTGATTAGTTCAAAGAGTACAAGGCTGATGCGGAGAAACGTTAAAGTAAAAGTATCAAGTCACTATGGTAAGATCGTAGTGGCAAGTACCTCTTGGGACAATTTAGGAGTTACTTATCAAAAGAAGGGATTCAATCCCAACTAACTGCACCTTGTACACCCCAACAGAATGATGTAGTAGAAAGAAGGTATAAGGCTCTTATGGAATAATTAGATTGATGATGAGTTATTACCAAATTTGTTTTAAGGATATACACTGGAAACGGAAGTGAACATAGTACCTTCTAAGTCAGAACTCTCTACTCCCATAGAATTGCAGATTGGGTGTAAGTCTAGTCTGAAGCATATTCGGATTTGGGTGGTCTAGCACATGAGAGACACTGATAAAGTTAGACAGGAATTCACTTGTTTATGGGTTATCTTAGAGAAATGAAAGTAGGTTTATAGTCTTAAAAATCAGAAGGTCATTGTTAGCATCAATGACCGATTTTTAGAAAAGGACTATGTAATAAACCATGTGCCCATAAGTAAATTTGTTCTTAAGGAAATAATAAAGGACATGTCTAATCTAGTACCAACTGTACAAGATGAAATATCACAAGAAACTGCAACACGTATCATAAATGATACACAATTACAGATAGTAGCTCATCGTAGTGGGAGGGTTGTCAAGCAAACCTAAAAGATTCATGTTTTGGGAGAGTTTTTGGACTTGATCCCAAATGAACATGAGCCTGATCCCGGACATATGATGAAGCACTCCAAGATAAAGATGCAGCATCTTAGTAAAGTGTAATGAATACAGAATTAGAATATATGTATTCTAATAAAATCTAGAAGCTTGTAGAATCACCAGATGGTGTAAAAGTCATTGGGTGAAAATAGGTCTACAATAGGAAAAGATGGATAGACAGGAAGGTGGAAACTTTCAAAGCAAGGCTTGATAAAAAAGAAACTTTTTCACTGGTAGTCATGCTTAAGTCTATCTGGATTCTTTTATCTATTTGGCAAGTGGATGTCAAGACAACATTCTTTAATGGAAGTCTTGAAGAAAGCATCCATATAAAGTAACCAGAAGGGTTCATTGCAAAGGGCAAAGAACATCTTGTGTGCAAGCTCAATCAGTCTATGGACTGAGGCAAAGCTTCAAGGTCTTGAAACATCCGGTTTATCAAAGTAATCCGGACCTATGGATTTATTTAGTAACCGGATAAGTCTTGTGTATACATAAAGTATGATAAAAACGTAGTGGTATTTCTTGTACTATACGTAGATAACATTTTTGGTAGTTGGAAACAATATCAAAATATTGTCAGAAGTAAGGGTATGGTTATCCAAATAATTCGATATGAAAGACTTGGGAGAATGTATATATTCTTGGGATCAAAGTAATAAGGGATCGCAAGAAAAGAATATTTTACTTATCCCAAGCTTCATATATCAAAAAAAATCCTTACTCGTTTTAAGCATGCAAAACTCCAAGAAAGGTTTCTTATCTTTTTAGCATGGAGTACTTTATCTAAAAGAGATGTCTCCGTAGACATCAAAGTAGATAGAGGAAATGAAGGCAGTTCTTTATGCTTCGACTGTGGGAAACCTAATGTATGCTATGCACGAGTTCAGAAATCTGTTTTGCTAAGGGCATAGTTAGCAGATATCAAAGTAACCTTAGACAAGGATATTGGACTGCAGTAAACCATATATTAAAGTACCTTAGAGGCACTAGAGATTATATGCTAGCTTATAAGGCAGTTAATTTGGTCCCTGTGGGTTGCACGGATTTTGACTTCGAGTCGGATAGGGAAAATAGTAAGTCAACCTTGGGGTTTTGTGTTTACTTTAAGAGGTAAAGTCATAACTATGGAAGAGTGATAAGCATAGGTGTTTTTCTGGACTCCACCATAGAAGCTGAGTATATGGCAAGCCTCTGAGGTAGTCATAAAAGTAGAATGACTTAATAACCTCAAGATCGACTTAGATATGATTTCTGGTTTGTCCAAAGATTATTACAATTTTTTGTGATAATAGTGGTGCAGTAGCAAACTCGAAGAAACCATAAGTCTATAAGGCAAGTAAACACAATAGAGCGCAAGTACCACCCAATACGAGAAATCGTATAAACGAGGAGAAGTTGTTGTTGCCAAGATTACATCAAGTGATAACCTAGAAGATCTTTTCACTAAGGCCCTTAAGGCAAGAGCTTTTGATAGGCATGTTGAAGGGTTGAGAATCAGATGTATGACATCAGATATGACAGCTTAATCTTTTAGTATAAGTGGGAGATTCTTAGGATGTATACTAAAAGCCTAGCTTTTAGTATAAACATTTATCTAGAAATAAGAATCACATTGGTCAAATGTCTACATTTATGATAAATGTAGTTGTTCAATTAATTTATATTGTAGATAACATGGTGTGTGGTGTCACACAAAGAGGATCATGTTATCAGTACCTTATAAATTATAAACAGTAGCTCACGACCAAGATGGAAAGGAACAAACCATTGGAAGGTCGTAGTGTAATTAGGTATTAGTTCATCTTAACTATATAATTACACTAGTACACTTAGAGTGTATTGAGTAGGACCATTGAGGTCGTCTCTTTTATACTGACTTTATAAAGGGACAAAGACCTCAGTTATTATGGAAGTGTGTGCTCTTAATCCTAATATAATAACAAGCACATATATTTGATATTTATTTATTTAATTTATCAATGGGTGAGATTTAGTTCGATAAATCAATAAGCCCGATAAGTTGGGAAATGATATCACTTATAGTGTGTGTTGTTGATTATAAAAGGAAACTGTGTCCTAGTAATCTAGGTTGATAATGTCCCCAAGAGGAGCTCATAAGGATTGTCATGTTAAATCCTGCAGGTGGACTTAGTCCGACATGACGATGAAGTTGAGTGGTACTACTCTTGGACTAAGATATTAATTAAATGAGTTGTCAGTAACTCACTTAATTAGTGGACATTCGACATCTTAAACACAGGGAGACTAACACACTCATAATAAGAAGGAGCCCAAAATGTAATTTGGGATTAGTGCGGTAGTTCAATAATAGTTCTCTAGTGGAATGAATTATTATTGATAAAATTAAGTTGTGTGTTCGGGGCGAACCCGGGATGCTTAATTTTATTGGGAGACCAAAACCAATTCCTCCTCTCGGTCCCTATCGTAGCCTCTTGTATATAGAGATTTATACCCACCACATACCCACCTTCTTACCCATCCAATGGGGCCGGCCAAGCTAGCTTGGAACCCAAGCTAGGGTCGGCCAAGACCAAGTGGATGAGCCAAGTTGGTGACCGACCAAAGCTTGGGTCCCAAGCTTAGGTGGCCGGCCACTAGAATATTAAAAAGGATTTTTATTAAAATTATTTCTTATGTGGATATCATAGTTTTAAAAGAGAGTTTAAAAAATTAAAAATTTTCTTTTATAGCTTTCTACAAAAGATTAAGAGAAGAGATTAATCTCTTTCCTTATTTGTAGATTAAAAGGATGGTTTTAATTTTTGGTAAAAACTTTCCTTATTTGTAAATCATCTAAATGTTTAAAAGAGAGTTTAAAATTTAAAATCTTTCCTTATTTGTTGATTAAAAGGTGGATTTTAAATTTTAAGAAAACTTTCCTTTTTAACCATATTCATGATTTAAAAGAGAGTTTAAAAATTAAATATTCTCTTTTATAAGTTTCTACAAGAGATTAAGAAAAGATTTGATATCTTTCCTTATTTGTAGATTAAAAGAGATTTTAAGTTTTAGAGATAACTTTCTTTTTATCCACATATTTAAAAGAAAGATTTTAATTTATAAAATTTCCTTTTTATTAACCAATCATGAAGGGATTAAAATTATTGGAGAAATTTTTATAAATTTCTGGAAACAAATTAGGAAGTTTTAATTTTTGTTTTAATTAAAACTTTCCTTGATTTGCGGAAATAAGTGGCCGGCCATGTTATAATGAAAAGAAAAATTATTTTTAATTAAATAAATTTTTCCATTTCATAGCAAAAGAATTAAGGAAGTTTTTATTTAAATTTTCTTATTTGCCAAGGTCAAGGATTATAAAAGAGGGGGTAGAGGAGGCTTTATGCAAGAACGACTCTATTCTATTTTCTCTCTTTTTTCTTCCTTGGTGTGGCCGACCCTTCTCCTTTTTTCTCTTCCTCTTGTGTGGCCGAAATCCTTTATCTCTTGGAGTTTGGAGGAGGTGGCCGGATCTAGCTTGAGGAAGAAGGAGAGAAAGCTTGCATCCCTTGGAGCTTGGTTGGTGGAAAAAAAATTCTTCATCCTTTAGAAGATATGCTTGGCCGAAACTAAGGAAGGAAGAAGAAGGTGCCTTGGTGGTTTTCGTCTCGGAAGATCGTTGCCCACACAATGTCCGGGATTAGAAGAGGAATACGGTAGAAGATCAAGAGGTCATTATCTACTAAGTAAGGTATAACTAATATAGTTTTCCGCATCATGTTAGTTTTATCTCCATGTAAAAATACCAAATACAAGAGACATGCGATTCTAGTATTTCGAATTAGTTTTCGATGTTGTGTTCTTTTGTTTTTCTTTTCCTTGTGATTTGATTGTTCCTTTTGGTTGACCTAAAGTTATTTAAGGAAATTAAATATTAGCTTTCCTTAAAAGGCTTTGTCTAGGCGGTGGTGGTTGTTCCTGTTGGTGCGGGTAGCACTAACGGTCTAACCCAGGTTTTGATGAATGACAAATAGGTTAAGTTAGTTATGTTGTTGTCTGACACTTTGATCAAGTGTGCAGGAAAAGTCCAGCTAGGTCGACGGGCTGACCGGATAGCTGGCGAGAAGTCCAAGCGGGTCGACGGGCTGACCGGACGCTTGGCGAGAAGTCCAGCTAGGTCGACGGGCTGACCGGATAGCTGGCGAGAAGTCCAAGCGGGTCGACGGGCTGACCGGACGCTTGGCGAGAAGTCCAGCTAGGTCGACGGGCTGACCGGATAGCTGGCGAGAAGTCCAAGCGGGTCGACGGGCTGACCGGACGCTTGGCGAGAAGTCCAGACGGGTCGACGGGCTGACCGGACGTCTGGCAGGTAAGTGAGGTAAGTCACTGGAGGGGAGTGACTGTGAGGACGCGTTCCCGGGAAGGGGACATTAGGCGTCGATCCGGCTTAGATCCATTTCGGATGTCTAAGTCGAGATCGTGACTAGATTCCGGTCTCGGAAAGACGGAATCTAAGTCATACTCTCTTTATCTATCTGTTGAACTTTAACTGTGCTAACCATTTGTTTTACAGGATATATATTTGCCTCGGACTAACCTTGTTTTGCAGGAAAAGGAGTCTTTCTGGAACAAGGTGGTCCGGGCGCCCGGAGGTCCGGGCGCCCGGAAGGGATCCGGGCGCCCGGAAGGCGAATTTTATCCAGACACCTCGTCGCTACGTGGAGCATCTTGATTTGAGCAGTTACGTCACACTCCAGGCGCCCGGAAGGGATCCAGGCGCCCGGAACAGCATATAAAAGAAGCCCCAGACAGGAGCTTCAGAATCAACTTTGACTGAGAACTCTTCTGCTGATCTGGCTGCTCGACGTTCAAGTGCGACGTCAACGACGCTCCGACAAAAGTGCTCTTCCGGTTTTTGTTTAACTTTTTCTTTGTCGGTATTGCTTTATTATTACTTCCATCTCCTGTACTTTTTCTGTAATCATATTTCGATCTGCTAGTAATTGCCCAACGAAAGTGGTCAAGGACCACGGGCCTTCGAGTAGGAGTCGTCACAGGTTCCGAACGAAGTAAAAATATTTGTGTCTACTTTATCTTTTTCCGCTGCGCTTAAACTCTTGTTTTCTCGAATCGATATTCACCCCCCCTCTATCGAATCCAACGGTCCTACAAGTGGTATCAGAGCAGGTACCGCTCTGATTTGGTGCAACCACCAATCAGACAGGGGTGAATTGTTTTTAATTAATTTTAAAACTGGTGTTTCGATAACTTAATATTTAACTAATCAATTTAAATTAGTGCAACACGAATCTAGTTTTTTTTTCTTTTTCTTCCCGCACTGCTAATCCAAGACGAAGTCTTGGGATATTTTTCCAGTTAATTTCTTGTGTGTAGGTTATGATGTCTCAACAAGAAGGCTTCAGCACAGTACGTCCTCCTCTATTCAACGGGGATGACTTTTCGTACTGGAAGAGGAGAATGGAGGTCTACATGAAGACAGACTACGACCAATGGATGAGCGTCACAAGGGCTTACAAAATTCCAGTGGACAACTCCGGGAACATACTAGATCCTGAAGACTGGACAAATGATGTGAAGAAAAAGGCATCAATTGAAAACAAAGCCATCAATAATCTACACTGCGGACTAACACGAGAAGAACTGAACCGGGTCGGACCGCATCAAAACGCTAAGGAGCTTTGGGATAAACTGATCGAGCTGCACGAAGGAACAAGCGACGCGAAGGTAACAAAGAGAGATTTGCTGTTAAATAGAATTTTTAATATAAAAATGCAGGAAGGAGAAACGGCAAGTCAGCTTCACGCGAGGGTCAAAGATATCCTCAACGGTCTCCACGCGATAGGCCACCAAATGGAGAACCGAGACTTAATCAGGTACGCGTTAAATGCTTTTCCGCGAAACAATTTGTGGGCATCAATCGTAGATGCCTACAAAATTTCAAAAAATTTATCTAAATTAAAATTGGACGAACTCTTTTGTGAATTAGAACTTCATGAGCAAACTAACGCCGGGGTCGAGAAAGGTGTAGCTTTATTTGCAGGTTCCTCTAAAGAAAAGAAGAACAAGCCCGAATCCGAAGAAGATTCCGATCAAGACTCTGAAGACGAAGAACACCTGGTGAACCTAGTAAGGAAAATGTTCACCAGGAAAAAGAGAAGCTTCAGCAAACAGGATCTTCAGAAGATCAGTTCGCCAGCCGACTCAAGAAATGTCACATGCTTCGGATGTAACAAAAAGGGGCACTACAAGAACGAATGCCCAAGATTGAAGCTTGACAAACCAAAGTCAACAAAGAAGAAAGCCCTCAAAGCAACATGGGATGATTCCTCCTCAGACGAATCGGAAGGAGAAAGGCAAAAGCACCAAAGTCACCTCGCGTTGATGGCTCGCGAAGCTGAAACGGAAGACGAATCGGAAGACGGGTCCGAACCCGAATCGAGCCACGAGTCCATACTCGTTTCCGAAGGTTCCAAAGAGGTATACCTAAACTTAAATCGTAAATTCTTTAGAATTATCTCATGTTTGAATAAAAAATTAGTTAAATTGGAAAATAAAAATAAATCGCTTCTTGAGGAAAATCAAAACCTCAAGGAACAATTAAAAAATTCAAATCCAACTCAAGATCGAACACTTGAGGAGGAGAATTTATCATTAAAAATTGAAATTAATAAGTTAAAGGAAATATTGGAAAAATTCACAACAAGATCCAAAAATTTAGATTTAATTCTAAATAACCAAAAGGCATGCTATAATAAAACCGGACTTGGATATAAGTCAAACTCAAACAAAACCTTTAAATCATTATTAACCCAACACAAAGCAACTAAACAAGCTTGGGTCCCGAAAGCGTGTCTGACCACGCAAGTAGGACTTAATCAATATTATATACCTAAAGAAAAAATACATTATATAAATAAACCAAACCAAAATCCAAAATACAAACCTAAATCAAATTCAAAATCTAAACAGTTTAAACAACAAAATTATCACCAAGTTAACTATAACTATAAAAAGAATCGACACAAGCCTAAAATCAAAACTTAAATTAATGGCCAATAATTCAGGGGGAGGCTCCAGAATAGCTGGCACCTCCAAAACTAACTTACCCGATAGGGTAACCCAAAATTTACCAACCCGGCAGGGTAATTAGGATTAGTTAATTAGAGACCAAGTTTAACTTGAATCATGGTACTGGTGAAATTTTTGGATGATAGTACGTTAGGGAAACTTGGGCATCGCATGTCTAGAAAGATATGATTTCGATCTGGTGCATTTGGCCAAGTGGAACTGACCGAAGCTACCCTTAAACGAATCCTAACCAGTTAGACCAAGATGTAGTACTAAGTTCCATGGATAGGACTATTCGGAAAACCTCGAAAGGTTGGTTACTTCTAATGATGTCCTTGTGACTCACCAAGCTTAGAAGTTTATTCGAAAAATGCATATTTGTGGAAACCAAAGCTAAGTCTGAATCTAACACAAGTTAAACCAAAACTCTGTAATCAAACCAATTTCATCTCACAAAATCATAGGATTCCTTGATTGATAATATAGATCGGGTGAGATGAATAAGGCTTAAAAATTAATTTCAAAATTTTAATTTTTAAAACTTAAATTAATTTAAAAATTTTAATTTTTAAAACTTAAATTAATTTCAAAATTTTAATTTTTAAAACTTAAATTAATTTAAAAATTTTAATTTTTAAAACTTAAATTAATTTCAAAATTTTAATTTTTAAAACTTAAATTAATTTCAAAATTTTAATTTTAAAACTTAAATTAATTTCAAAATTTTAATTTTTAAAAACTTAAATTAATTTTAAAATTTTAATTTTAAAACTTAAATTAATTTCAAAATTTTAATTTTTAAAAACTTAAATTAATTTTAAAATTTTAATTTTAAAAATTTTTAATTTTTAAAACTTAAATTAATTTCAAAATTTTAATTTTTAAAAACTTAAATTAATTTTAAAATTTTAATTTTTAAAAACTTAAATTAATTTCAAAATTTTAATTTTTAAAACTTAAATTAATTTCAAAATTTTAATTTTAAAAATTTTTAATTTTTAAAACTTAAATTAATTTCAAAATTTTAATTTTTAAAACTTAAATTAATTTCAAAATTTTAATTTTTAAAACTTAAATTAATTTCAAAATTTTAAAAACTTAAATTAATTTCAAAATTTTAATTTTTAAAAACTTAAATTAATTTTAAAATTTTAATTTTTAAAACTTAAATTAATTTCAAAATTTTAATTTTAAAACTTAAATTAATTTCAAAATTTTAATTTTTAAAAACTTAAATTTATTTTAAAATTTTAATTTTAAAAAAAAAACTTAAATTAATTTCAAAATTTTAATTTTTAAAACTTAAATTAATTTCAAAATTTTAATTTTAAAAATTTTAATTTTAAAACTTAAAAATTAATTTCAAAATTTTAATTTTAAAACTTAAAAATTAATTTCAAAATTTCAATTTTAAAACTAAAATTAATTTCAAAATTTTAATTTTAAAACTTAAAAATTAATTTCAAAATTTCAATTTTAAAACTAAAATTAATTTCAAAATTTTAATTTTAACTCAAAAAATAATTAATTTCAAATTTTTAATTTCAACTTAAAAAATTTTCAAATTTTAACTCAAAAAAAAAAAAAAAAAAAAAAGTCAAAAACCAGGGGCAGGCTCCCCTGGTATTCACCTCCGGGGCGCCCGGAAGGGGATCCGGGCGCCCCGCCCTAAATCAACCCCGGGCGCCCGGAAGGGATCCGGGCGCCCGGAATCCCCTATAAATAAGGGGCAGCAGGCGCCCCCAACCTTTGCCCCATCAATTCTCACTTTTGCCAAGGTTCACTTTGAACCTCAGTGCGAAAGTACTCTAAATCAAAATTTTCTTGCGGTGAAGACGCTATTGCGATTCAACCGAGGTCATGAAATCTATATTTTTCGATGGCTCCTCGGTAAAAAATTCTTCCCCTCTCTAAAATTTTATTCTTTTTGTCTTCTCAATTTTCTTAGAACATTCTTTTATTTTCAGTAGGAAACGAACTAATACTGGTGCTGGACCCTCCAATGCTAGTACAGACCCTAGGTTTCCCACAGACGAACTTAGGATTAAGTTTGAGTCCACCATTTATAAGGCCATTAGGACTACCTGCATAGATAGATCGTTCTTTCTAAGGTCATGTCCCTCTGCTTTAGAGGTTATAGGCCACTATAACTTAACGAATCTTGTCGAATGTACCAGTCCTATAAACATAAGTTTGTGTGCCGAATTTTGCAATAACCTAATCAAAGTAGACGATTTCACCTATACCACTAGGGCAGCAGGCACTGATATCGTATTTTCCCCTACGACTATCCGAGAGTTTTTAGAGTTGCGTCCATCTACTTGCTCCTTTTTGTGCTATCCTCCGAGAGATCTACCGTTCGAAGATCCCTACTCACATATTACTCTCGATACGATTTATTCGTATTTTTTCGGGGGAGAGAGAGATCCCACTGTGACACAGTTTAGGTCAGTAGAACTTCGAGTCCAGGACTACGCTCTTTATAGGGTTGTAGTCCTTTGCATTTTACCACTGACTACTCGGGACATCGCTGTGATGCGCCCATTCCATTCGTTCTTACTTTATGCCCTGATTCATAGGTTAGACATTGACATTAGCCTACACATCTTCTCCACCATCATCTATTCAGCTGGATTTGTGACTGACAGTCGAGTCCATATACCATTTGGTCACATTCTGACAGCCTATATGTCCTCGTTGCACATTGATGTCACTAGGGGAGACGTTGCCCATATGACCGAGTTCGATGTTATAGCCGCTCGAAACTTTTCCCTAGCCGGTATCCACATAGATAGAGATGACGGGACTATGTCTTGGCGGAGGGGGGCACAGCACCAGCCCGATCCAGACGCACAGGTGGACGAGTTCATGCTCGCACTATTTCCAGAGGAAGCCGCACCGGCTCCACCACCACCCCCAGCTCGAGCACCACGACACGCTCCCCGCACTCTAGCCGACCGTATGACCGGACTAGAGAGAGCTATGGCGAGTCTCCAGCAGGAGAACTCTGATTTTCATCGGGACATGCGGCGAGAGGTTGCCGAGTTACGAGCTGCCGGAGTCACCCGACACACTGAGCTGATGGCACTTCTTCGATCCTTGGGATCTGGACCACCCCCTTCATCATCTCAGTAGCCTTAGTGATGACCTACTTCTGTAGCTACACTACTTGTAAAATATTTTGGATTTATCTAGTGGCATTTCAAACTTACATTGAATATGTTCTATCTTAATAGGCTAGGATCTTTCAAAAATACTTTCAAAAATGATTTTACCAACTTATAGGCTAAACTTGTTTGTTTTCAAACTTTCCATTTTTAGATTTTCAAAAACAGTTTTGGCCTTAGACTAGTTTTGAATCCTTAGAAAGCATGTACCCATAGGACTAGTTTTTGAGCATCTCACCAACACTCTAGGTTTACCTTGCTTGTGTTTGACAAACATAGAAAGGGGTGAGATGCATAGGCCAAATGTCTGGACTTAAGATGCTTATTTCAGTGCATCAGCATAAGTCTGGACGTTAAATACAATTCAGATATTAATCAGATTAAAGTTCATCAGTCAAGTCAAACACTGACTGGTTGTAATTAACTTAATCTGACTAACCAAGTGAAAGCTACTATCTTCTGATAGTTAGTTAGTACCTAATTGGTTAGACAGCTGGTTAAAGTTATGTCAGGTTCAGGGGGAGGAATTAATTAAAAATTTTTCCTTTATATAAAATTTTTTAAATTTTGTTTGAAAAATGTTTTCTTAAAAATTTCTTAAACCTACTTTTGAAAACTAACTCTTATAAAACTAAGCTGTTTTAAAAAATTGATTTTGAAAATTAGATTTAACTTAGTTTTGAAAATTGTGAAAATTAGATTTTCCAAAACTTAAGTTTACAAACTAAGCTTCTCAAAAAATTTTTCCTTAATTTTGAAAATCAACTCAAAATTGTTTGTTTTAAATCACAAACTTTTTATCCTTTTTACTTAGTCTTTGAAATCTCAACTTTTCAAGTATTTTAAACCATGGTACTTTTGAACTTTAAAAGTTTCATTCTTTATTTTACTTTATCAAAGTTAGTTCTCCCAAACTCCTTTGAAAACTAAAAATAAAGTTCAAAATCAATATTTGCAAACTGAAATTTGATTTACAAAACTCAGTTAGATTTTTCAAACTTAAATCATTGTCAAAATTTAAGTTTTAAATTAAATCGTTTACAAATTTAGTGGTGAAAAATAAATCAGTTTTGGAAAAATAGGTTTTTCAAACTTAGTTTTGGGATTTTTGGTTTTGAAAACTTATGTTTGAAAAAGCGTTTCAAAGTTGAAACTTGTTTTGAATATTTAAATCTTAAAATTTAGACCTTATACACTTATATTTGTAAATGTAAATCTTGAAGCTAAAAACTACTGCTTTATACAAGTTTTCAAAACTTTATACTCCCCCAAGTCAACTTGATCTTTTCTTGGATTGAAAAATTGTACTTTTGTCCTTAAATTCTGAACTATGATTGTTTAAGTAACTCTAGACTATGGTTGTTTACCCTTGTCTTTTTGATGATGAATGCCAAAGGGGGAGGAGGGTTAGGTGGTTAAGTTAGCTAAACCAATTTGAAAACACAAACTGACTTTAAAACCACACAAATGCATGTTGTTTCGTACATATGCTTTCACTAACTTAACCAGGTTGTCATTCCATCAAAAAGGGGGAGATTGTTGGTGCGGGTAGCACTAACGGTCTAACCCAGGTTTTGATGAATGACAAATAGGTTAAGTTAGTTATGTTGTTGTCTGACACTTTGATCAAGTGTGCAGGAAAAGTCCAGCTAGGTCGACGGGCTGACCGGATAGCTGGCAAGAAGTCCAAGCGGGTCGACGGGCTGACCGGACGCTTGGCGAGAAGTCCAACTAGGTCGACGGGCTGACCGGATAGCTGGCGAGAAGTCCAAGCGGGTCGACGGGCTGACCGGACGCTTGGCGAGAAGTCCAGCTAGGTCGACGGGCTGACCGGATAGCTGGCGAGAAGTCCAAGCGGGTCGACGGGCTGACCGGACGCTTGGCGAGAAGTCCAGACGGGTCGACGGGCTGACCGGACGTCTGGCAGGTAAGTGAGGTAAGTCACTGGAGGGGAGTGACTGTGAGGACGCGTTCCCGGGAAGGGGACATTAGGCGTCGATCCGGCTTAGATCCATTTTGGATGTCTAAGTCGAGATCGTGACTAGATTCCGGTCTCGGAAAGACGGAATCTAAGTCATACTCTCTTTATCTATCTGTTGAACTTTAATTGTGCTAACCATCTGTTTTACAGGATATATATTTGCCTCGGACTAACCTTGTTTTGCAGGAAAAAGAGTCTTTCTGGAACAAGGTGGTCCGGGCGCCCGGAAGGGATCCGGGCGCCCGGAAGGCGAATTTTAGCCACGAGCATCTTGATTGGCCACGTCACACTCCAGGCGCCCGGAAGGGATCCAGGCGCCCGGAACAGCATATAAAAGAAGCCCCAGACAGGAGCTTCAGAATTAACTTTGACTGAGAACTCTTCTGCTGATCTGGCTGCTCAACGTTCAAGTGCGACGTCAACGACGCTCCGACAAAAGTGCTCTTCCGGTTTTTGTTTAACTTTTTCTTTGTCGGTATTGCTTTATTATTACTAGCATCTCCTGTACTTTTTCTGTAATCATATTTCGATCTGCTAGTAATTGCCCAACGAAAGTGGTCAAGGACCACGGGCCTTCGAGTAGGAGTCGTCACAGGCTCCGAACGAAGTAAAAATATTTGTGTCTACTTTATCTTTTTCCGCTGCGCTTAAACTCTTGTTTTCTCGAATCGATATTCACCCCCCCCCTCTATCGAATCCAACGGTCCTACAGTTCCCATATCCAAGAAGGTCATGTGCCTCGCCATGCAGTCCTGGAAGCTAATTTTGGAAATTAATATTTAAAGGAATTAATAACTTAGGTGATTTGGAATGAACGTGTTAAGTTCCGCAGGAGATCCAAGTCTAAACCTAAAAGAACAAATAAATTAAACTTAGGATCAAACGTGTTAAGTTCCGCAGGCGATCCAAGTTTAATTTAAAAGAACACATGGTAGCTAGGAAAAGGTTCAGACCTTTGTATAAAATTTTGTACTGTGGAACCATTAGGTTTTCTGAGTAGCAACCAACAATTAGAATTAGGGCACAGAACCCTTTCCTTTTCGTGTGATCCGTGCACGTTTTTCCTCTCTCGGCGATTTTTTCGACGATTCGATGATCTCCTCTGTGTCCAGCAGCCTCGTGCCCTCTTCCGTTCACCGCGATCAGCAACCAGCGACTCAGGTATGCTCCTCTCCTCTCTTGTTTGTTCGTTTTCACACGGACAGTGCCCGCCGTGGCCGGCGGGCCGCCACTGGCGGCTTCTCGCGGCAGGCCAGCTGCTCGCGGCAAGCCAGCCACGGTAGCCTAGCCGCCGAAGGCGCTTGTCTACGGCATGCCGGCCACCGCAGGCTGGCGGCTGGAAGCCGGCCGCCGCCGCAGGCCGACCGTCACAGGCCTACAGTGTCCATAGCCTTCGTTCATCTCCGATCAGCGAATTTGCAACATTCAGTGCAACCTCGATTCATCTGCAACAAGAATTCCTTGTGTTTAGTTAATTTGTCATGTGTTTTGATGCTTGATGATTTTTGTTGGTTGTTGATTGTTATTCATGGAGTGTTGACGTCTAATTCTTGTTCTAGAATTATCATTCCCTTGTTAGGATTGCATTCACTTGGGCTTAGTTGATTCATAATGAGATTATGTTTGATGAAATGTTCCTTACATTGGTTCAAATTCTTGCAATTTCTTTACGTTAAAGTCTTGTTATGTCCTGTTTTGCTGAGTGTGAGTGAGCGATGATGGTTATTTGGTTGGAATGCACCTAGATTAGATTAGGTTAAAATGCTTACGTTGTGGTTTTATGAATTCATTGTTGTAGCTTAGCATGTTACATTTCTATTAATGCAGAGGAGATTTTCGGTAATATGATACGATGATCGTGAGATGAAATTGTGCACATAATGCCTTATTTAAGCTTATTTCAAGTGATACAAGTTTAATGATGTTTCAAATTATATTCTCATTAGGTAACAATGTATATGAATAAAACTTTGATGTATAATCGATTAGACAATGGTTTTATCAGAGATGATTTTATTACTGAAGTTGAACAGTTTGTGAACTTTGCTAAAAGTCATCCAGAATGTATGAATGGTGCTGAGTTACGGTGTCCATGCAATCATAAAAAAATGTCAAAATAGAGCATTTCGTGATAATGATACTATAAAAATGCACATATGTAGAAATGGTTTTGTGCCAAATTACTACAATTGGTATTATCACGGAGAGCCTTATTTATATGTACCAATTGGGCTTTCTGGTGGTTCGTCTTCTGGAACTACTGTTACCACTCTTGAAGCATCAAATAATATTGATATTTCAATGCAATCAATGGTTCAAGATGTGATAAATGTAGTTGATTATTCGAATATAGATGAAATACCAACTCCTGAATATCAGCAACTATATGAAATGTTAAAGGCTAATGAAAGAGAAGTGTGGGAAGACATTCCTTCTGGTCATTCTCAACTATCGGCTACAACAAGGTTATTGAATATGAAAGCAGAATATCATTTCTCAAAAAGATGTTATGATGACATTTGTCAATTGATGTCAGAGTTGCTCCTTGCTGATAATATAATAACTGATAGCTTCTATGAAATAAAGAAATTGATCAAAGGTTTAGGTTTGCCTGTAGAGAAAATTGATTGTTGTATAAACAACTGCATGATATTTTGGAATGAAGACAATGATTTGAATGAATGTAAAATCTGTACTCACCATTGTTTTAAGCATCGTACACGCATACCGGGGAAGAAGAGGAAAAATATTATTTGGAAAATGATGTATTATTTTCCGTTAACTGCTAGACTTCAATGCTTGTATGCATCTGCAGCTACAGCTAGCACATGTTGTGGCATCATGAGCATGAGCATGAGCATGAGCATAAAGGAGGTATAATGTGTCATCCTTGTGATTCTCCTACATGGAAACAACTTGATACTGTGTTTCTCTCTTTTGCAATGGAACCACGAAATGTGAGATTAGGACTTTCTGCAGATGGATTTCAACCATTTGGTCAGTCGGGATAACAATATTCATCTTGTCCAGTTATATTAACATCGTACAACCTACCGCCATAGATGTGCATGAAAGATGAATTTATGTTCCTTACCGTGCTTATTCCTGGTCCAGCCAATCCAAAAGATAAGATAGATATTTTCTTGCAATCTCTAATTGCCGAGCTGAATGAATTATGGAATGTAGGGTCGGTGACTTATGATATTGCAAGTAAAACTAATTTTACATTGCATGCTGCCTTATTATGGACGATCAGTGATTTTCCAACATACTCAATGTTGTCGGGATGGAGCACGGCTAGTAAATTAGCATGCCCACATTTCATGATAGAGTCTGATGCATTTTCATTGCCTTGTAGTGGGAAAGTATCTTAGTTTGACAATCATCGTAAATTTCTACCATTGGATCACCCTTTTAGGCGAAATAAGAAAAATTTTCTAAAGAATGTTGTAGTCAGAAAACCTTCCCCAGCAGTCCATGCTTTAGGTGAAGAAATCATTGAACAAATAAATAGTTATGGATTTCTCCTAGTATCTCAGCCTAATTCTGATGAGATAAATAAATATCTTGTTAGGATGTGCAAGTGTGGTTGAAAGAAAAGGAGCATATTCTGGGAGCTGCCTTATTGGAAGTATCTACTCATTCGACACAATATAGATGTGATGCATGTTGAGAAAATTTTCTTTGATAATATCTTCAACACTATGATGAATGTACCTGGAAGAACTAAGGGCATTGCAAAATCACGTGAGGAATTAAAAGAACTAGTCAACAGACCAGAGTTGCATCAGAATGAAACAACCAATAAGTTTCCAAAAGCTTGTTATACATTGGATAAAGATGGTAAACAAGCTTTATGTAGTTGGTTAAAAGAAATCAAATTTCCAGATGGATATGCTTCAAATATGGCTCGATGCATTAACATGAACAAATTAAAGATGTTTGGAATGAAGAGTCATGACTTCCGTGTGTTCATGCAAAGAATTATTCCAATAGTTTTTCATGATTTACTTCTCACTAATGTTTGGCAAGCACTTACAGAGTTGAGTCTTTTTTTTCAGAGATTTGACAGCAAGGTGTATTATGATGGTTGATATGATTCAGCTAAAGACTGACATTCCTCTCATACTTTGTAAGTTGGAGCGCATATTTCCACCTAGTTTTTTTGATTCAATGGAATATCTACCAGTACATTTACCATATGAGGCACGAATAGCTGGTCCCGTGCAATACAGATGGATGTATTCATTTGAAAGGTTTTTGAGAAAATTAAAAAATAATGTTCGTAATAAAGCAAGAGTTGAAGGGTCAATATGTAATGCTTATTTGGTTGAGGACGCATCTTCTTTCTACTCTTATTATTTTGCTGATAATGTTAAAACCAGATATCGCAAATGTCCTAGAAATTCCGATGATACTCAGAATATAGACCCATCGATGCTTTCTATTTTCAAATTTTCTGGTAAACCAATGGGTGCATTTGTATCTAGATGATTAACTCAACAAGAATATCATGCTGTAAGAACATACATACTCTTAAACTGTGATGAGGTCAAACCATACATAAAGTAAGTTAACTTCTCTAATCAAGCTTTTATTTCATTGTGCTTATTTGCTTGATATCCTAATTTTCTTATAATTACCTTCTTTCAAAGCTTGTATGAACAACAATTATATCTATAAAATCCATCAATGACTGCAAGTGAGGTTGCTGAAAAGTTAGAGACCGAATTTGCATTATGGTTTCAAATATATGTGAGTTAGAGATATTTTCATAATTCTTTATTAAATTAAGTTCAGCCCTAATTTTTCTCATTACTATTTTGATATGTGAAAGACTGCAGAATATATAATGTACAAGATGATAGAATATTGAATCTTGCATCTGGACCCCTTCACCAAATAATGGTCTATTCGGGTTACTATGTTAATGGTCTCAAATTCCATGTGACACAACGAGATTCACAGAGATAAACTTTTAATTCTACTGTTTGCGTTAAAGGATCTATCGACACCAATAACACTGAGTTTGATTACTATGGTAGACTTGAGGAAATTATAGAGGTTGAATATCTTGCATTACCGATAAAAAGGTGTGTGTTGTTCAAATGTTCATGGTATGATCCGACTCCAAGAATAGGTACCAGAATACATCCAAATTATAATTTAGTAGAGGTTAATGCAAACAGAAGGTTCAATAAGTTTGAACCTTTCATTCTTGCAATACAAGCGGGTCAAGTTGTTTATCTTGAATATCCTACGAAGAGAAGAAGAGCTAGTGAATGGTTGTCTGTTTGTCGATTGAAGCCTCGTTCGACCATAGAAATGTCGAACACCATTACTACTCAAAACCATGATGCATTTTAGAATGATGAAGTAGAGAGACATTCGGTTGATTTACAACTCCAATCTACATCACAATTACTTGTAGATGGTAATGCCACTGACGAGGAGATAGATGATGGAGAGAAAGCCAGTAGTGAGGATTTTGCTGAACTAACAAAGTCTAGCGACGACAACTTACAAACTGTTAATGTTGAGTAGAAATGCCTCCAGAGTCTAGCAGTAATTAAATTTTAGCATTATTATTCATCTAGTAAGTTATGCTTCAATCATGCTTTATTGCTTATTTATCATATTATTAAAGACTTATTATGATGTGATGTAATATTTTTTTGTAGATATAAGGTATCATGGCAGATCTTCCAGCACCACTCTGTGGATCCACCGTCCTTAGGGTTGTTGGAGAGTTGTAAGTATTTTTTTATTATTAGTAATTCAAGTTCTTTATTTATAACATATATCTTATGTCTTAATATTGTTTATATGTAGGTTTACTCCCGACGGCCATCGAGTATCGACATATATTACACGGAAATTTAAGGAAAGAGTCTGCATATCTGGTACTACATGGAGACATGTAGATGCTGCAACTAAGGATTTTTATTATCAAGAATTTGTGGTAAGTAAATTGAATATGTACAATATAAACATCCTTTAATATACTAAAATTTTATTTTTTAATTGCAGAAAAAATATACGTGGGAGGATGGGCACGAGCCAGAATTTGCAGCAACTTGGAATATTTATTGTGCCAAGTTGTACAAAGACCTATTATAATATGTGAGAAAGGATGGCACATGGCCAGCTTATGTATCCGACGAGATCTGGAGTGCATGGACAGCCACTTGGTCTGTAGAAAGATGGCAGACAAAGGCTCTAAAAGCTCGAGCGAATAGGAATACAGAGCTAGGTGGCCCGAGTACCAGATCTGCTCGACATACATCAGGATCTCGATCCATTGTTGAGCACGCTATGGATCTGGCGATTTTAATTTAAAGTTATATAAATAAAATTTTTATTTATTAATAAACTTGTATAATTTTAGCCAAACTTATTTGTACATGCAGGAGCGTTCTTTAGAAAGACAACCCACTTGCCTGGAGATCTTTCTCAAGATTCACCAGAGAAAGGATGACACATATGTTGATGCTCGATCAAAGAACATTGGGGTTTGAATTATTAACTTGCAATTTATATTTACTCTTTAATAATGATTAATTAGCTTTAATAATTGTGTATAAGATATAAATTGTATTTTTTTTTTACACAGGAGGAAATGACAAGCAGAGTTGCTTAGTCATCTCAGCCACTAGTAGAGGGAGGGGAGTCACAGGATCTATCCACTCAGGAAATAAACGAAATTTATTATGATGTTATGGGTGGAAGGACAAAAAACTCCTCCCTCTATGACCTTGGCTCCTAGGCCAAGGTGGTATTTGATCACTTGAGGACTCCTAGGGGTCATACGAGTTCCTCTTTTTCTTCTTCTGAGGTGGAGTCATTAAGAAAAGAAAACAAAGAATTGAAGACTCAGATGATTACCATGGATCAGAGGTGGGAGAAGAAGTGGGTTGCTCAGGAGAAGGCATTGGCCTAGATATAAGCAATCATTGTTAGATGGGTCCCATCACAAGAACCCCATTCACAGCATTCTCATTCAGAGGAGACCCGAGACCCATCAGACCCCGCTGATGATTAGATTTTTTTGAGGTATGTTCAACTATAACTTGATTTTTTTAAAAATTTCTTATAAATTAATTAAGTCAAATATATTTATTCTATTGCGATATTATTAGATGTTTATCTTAAAGTGTTTTACATTTTTCAGGAGTTCATATTGATACATTCACCATCACCACTATTATTGATTATCCAAAATATAATTCAGGTATTTTTTTTACATATAAAATTAGTTATATATTACAATGTTTGAGTTATATTACATTTGCATCGATTCATTCTAATCATAATCTCTTGTATTTGACTTTTACATGATTATATTTGGATATATGTATAGGTAATGTATCATGGTATGTATTTTGAATATTTTGTATTTGTCGTTCACTTATATATTTTTAGATACTTATGATTATGAGCACTTGACACTTGGATTTTATTATATTTTGGAGATTTTGTATTTGCGTGCACTTATGTTTATGTATTATATTGTATGTTGTATTTTGGAGATTGTGGATTGATATATATTGTGATCTTGTTGTTCTATGTAGTGAGTATATATTGTGTGGATTGTTATATATGTATGAATTGTGTTTGTGATGCCATCACCTGTGATGGTTTGTATTTGTATTAAAATTGTATATGAGAAATGAGCAAAACAAGAGCAGGTTTTTAATTTTTTTTTTCAATTTTTTACCGACGGAATTGTGGTTTCCATCGGTAAATATCAACAATATAGTGATTTTTTGCGATATAATCCCGACGGAATAAAGGATTCCGTCGGGCATTCCCGACGGAATCCTTAATTCCATTGGTAATATACCGACGGAATTAGGTTTCTGTCGGGAATCTTCTGACTGAAATTTATTCAGTTGGAAAATTCTGTTATCTGCCGTTTATTTTTTTTATCGACGGGAAAAATATTCAGTTATTAAAATACCGACGGAATATGAAATACCGTCGGAAGTTATCGACGGAAATCCAATTCCGTCGGTAAAGTGAATTGCTGACCAAATGACTCCTGATATCATGAATTCCGTCGGTAATGTCAAATACCGATGAAATATTCAGTCGTTAAAAATAAATATTTTTGTAGTGTGTGGTGTGAATGGCGTGCGATGAAGTAAGGGGTGAAAGAAAGAATAATCGATTAATCCATTAAATTTATTTAATCAATTGATTTAATCGATTAAATTTATTTAATCGATTAAAAGGTTTCTTCGTCAAAGGTGTGAGAAGAAGTTTGATTAAAAATAAATCGAAACTTTTTGTTTGTTTTCTAATTTAGTAGCAATCCATGCATAATTTTTAAACTGACATGTTTAAAAATATAAATATATTATACATGTTAGAATAAATTATAATTACCTCAATTAATTAGTTGGTTCAATTATACTTAGTCTGATTTAAATCATTAACTGATTGAATTAAACTAATTTGATTTAAACAAAATCAATTTGATTTAAAATTGATTAATTGGACTTAGACTAGACATGATTAAATAACCAGATTTATTCTATTTGGTCTAATTTGATCAATTAGATTAGATTTATTCTAATGGATTAAACTTAAATCAATGGATGTTTGTTTGATTAAACATACTAGAGTTTAATCAATAAGTCTAAGATTGACTTGAAATAAATTTAGATTAAATAATAACAGAACAGAGGTACAGAAAATCCCTATCTAATTAGATTCGTTCTAATAAGGACAATGAATCAAGCTTAGGATCTAAATTCCTGATTGACCGGTCCAATAGGTTAGTAGACTTAGACTCTTGAAAATCGCAAAGATTTATTTTTCTTAATTTATTATATTGGTTTTATGTCTGTATAAATTGAATTAAGCTTGTTTTGTACTAATTAGTTGGTTTTGTACTTACTTATTTAATTTCAATATTTTAGATAACACGGACGATTACCATATTGACTTATCGCAAAGTACGGCAAAACTAGCTCAGGGAGAAAATTCAAGAGATAAAATATAACTCTGCTTATGAAGTCGATGGACACGTTGGACGACTTGATGAGCTATTTTGAAAACTTGAGAGAGAAGTGTAACGCCCCGGCCCGGGCGGGCCCCACCCAGACCGAACCAGAAACGACACCAGAATTACCTATCGGTTTGATGACTAGCTCCACAGACCACCGGAGGTCCTTTCAGCGTGCTTTGTCCTCACTCGCACGCACCCTGGAAAACTTCCTAGGAGGTCACCCATCCTTAGATTTCTCCAAGTCAAGCACGCTTAACTTTGGAGTTCTTAAGTTTGGGCTTCCGAAAAGGAAGGTGCACCTTGGTGATATGG
Source organism: Zingiber officinale (assembly GCF_018446385.1). NCBI lineage: Eukaryota > Viridiplantae > Streptophyta > Magnoliopsida > Zingiberales > Zingiberaceae > Zingiber > Zingiber officinale. Next base: position 19,835,645 of record NC_055992.1, read on the forward strand.
ATAGTATCATCTAACCTTTTAAGTCATATTTAACCAGAATCTCAGAACTGGGGTATTACAATCACCCCCACTTAAAGACACAACGTCCTCGTTGTGTAACCACAAATCACACCACAAACAAATCCCAGAATCTCCCTCGCTAGGTGGTGCCCTGGGTGCTCCTACCACAGGCGCACTCACGGTCGCAAGGCCGCTCTGATACCATCTGTAACGCCCCGGCCCGGGCGGGCCCCACCCAGACCGAACCAGAAACGACACCAGAATTACCTATCGGTTTGATGACTAGCTCCACAGACCACCGGAGGTCCTTTCAGCGTGCTTTGTCCTCACTCGCACGCACCCTGGAAAACTTCCTAGGAGGTCACCCATCCTTAGATTTCTCCAAGCCAAGCACGCTTAACTTTGGAGTTCTTAAGTTTGGGCTTTCGAAAAGGAAGGTACACCTTGGTGATATGGATAGTATCATCTAACCTTTTAAGTCATATTTAACCAGAATCTCAGAACCGGGGTATTACAAGAAGAGTTTCCAGTCTTTAATAGTTATAGGATTTGAGCTTTGATGCATTCATTGTCAGAGTATCCTAAGGTGATAGCAGACTATGTTTGGGGGTGTCATGAAGGACGTATCACATATTCAAAATTATGTGAGGAACTGCTTTACCATATGACTGAAGAGGATCCTGAAGTGTTCGAAGAGGACCCGAAAATGATCGAGGAGAATCCAGAAGAGGATCCGATAAAGGATCCGACGAAGAATCCTGAAGTTATCCCACCTGTGATTACCCCAAATGAGTCCAGGTTGAAAGGGATAATGTTGACCACTTCACTAGTGTCTGTCTTAGTGTGAGTGGTGTTAGCCTATCTAGTCTATTAGTGTTCTTTTATTGTTACTGTTATTATGTATGAACAGTATTAGTCCATTTAGTTCATGTCAGTTTGTTTTATATTAACAATATGCAGTATATTTTTATATTAATTATATGTTCATTTATATGTTTATTTATACTATTTACTCTATATGATGCATGATAAATGATTAGTTTACTTTATTAACTGATTAATTTATTTAATTAAAGAAATCATGATATAACAAATGATTAGTTCATTTGTTGAGATGTGTGTAATAGAATTGATCAATATCGATTTGATAGGTCATACGAATGATGAGTGAAAACGTAGTTATCACTTGATTTTGTAAACCGACTCAAATTAATATTGAGTCAATCATAAATTACATACATATGAATTACACTAAATACTAAATAATGTGTTTATTTAGGATAGATTATGGCGACAAAAAATATTATAGCAGAACTCAACAAGGGTGAAAAACTTAATGAGGATAACTATAAAATCTGGTACCTCAGGATACAGTATATACTTGAGGAACAAGAAGTTCTGGAGGTTGTAAATCAGGTTATGGTAGAACTTGTAGATGGTCCTATTGGATAGAACATACAAGATCTTGATGCTTATAAGGAATGGAAGAAAAAAGACTCCACTACAAAGGATATATTGATTAATTCAATGGTAGATGACCTATATTTTGAGTATGAGTCATATCTTATGGCTCATGTGTTGGTTGGTCCTAGGAAGATCGTATCGGTTTCACTGTACAAAAATTTTATACAAGTGTCGAACCTTTCCTAACAACCTATTGTGTTCTTTAGAAATTAAATTAGGAATCACAAACGGAACTTAACATTATTGATTCCAAATTTAACTTATCTGTTCTTAATGGTTTATACTTGGATCGCAAATGATGCTTAACATTATTGATCCAAATCCACCTACATTATAAATTCAATTAAATATTAATTCCAAAAATCGGCTTCCAGGTTAAACATGGTGAGACACTAGCCCTTCTTGGATATGGGAGCAACCACCACTTCCTAGACAAAGCCTTTTAATGAAATCTAATATTTAATTTCCTTATATAACTCTAGGTTTAACCAAAAAGAACAATTGAATTACAAATTTTAAAAATAAAAAAAACACAAACTCAAATCACAAATTTGAAACCTAGAATTATATGCCTTTTGTGTTTGAAATTCATACAAAGGAAACCTAGTATGATGCGGAAAATAATTACTAGTTATACCTTTCTTTGTAAGCAATAACCTCATGATCTTCTATCGTATTCCTCTTCTTATCTCAAACGTTGTGTGGGCAACGATCTACCGAGATGAGAACCTCCCAAGCCCTTCTTTCCTCTTCACCAAGTTCCGGCCACCAAAACTCCTCCAAGGATGTAGAGGTTCGGCCACCACCACCAAGCTCCAAGGGATGCAAGAAACTCCTTCCTCTTCTTCTTCTCCAAGTAGGATCCAGCCACCACAAGAGTCTCCTTGAGAGTGATGAGGTTCGGCCACCAAAAGGAAGAGAAGAAGAGAAGAGGATGGTTGGCCACACCAAGGAAGAAAAGAGAGAAAAATAGAATAGAGTTGTTCACCATGAAGGCACCCCTACCCCTTCTTTTATAATCCTTGGTCTTGGCAAATAAGGAAATTTTAAATAAACACTTCCTTATTTTCTTTTCCATGAAAAGGAAAATTTTTAATTAATTAAAACCAATTTCCTTTTCTTAAATATCATGGCTAGCCACCTCATTGCTCCAAGCAAGGAAAGTTTTAACACAAAATTAAAACTTCCTAATTTATTTCCAGAAATTTTTAAAATAAAAATTTCTCTTAAAAAATTCTCTTCATGGTTGATCATAAAAAGAAACTTTTATAAATTAAAATCTCTCTATTAAAACATGTAGATGATTTACAAAAAGGAAAGTTTTCTCTAAAATTAAAATCTCCTTTCAATCTACAAATAAGGAAAGATATCAAATCTTTTCTTAATCTTGAAACTATAAAAGGAAAATTTTAATTTTAAAACTCTCTTTTAAAATCATGAAGATAGTTTCATAAAAGGAAAGTTTTCTCTAAAATTAAAATCTCCTTTCAATCTACAAATAAGGAAAGATATCAAATCTTTTCTTAATCTTTTGTAGAAAAGGAAAGATTTATAATTTTTAAAACTATTTTTTAAATCATGAACATGATTACAAAAAAGGAAAGTTTTATCAAAAAATTAAAATCTTCCTTTTAACTACAAATAAGGAAATATATCAAACCTTTCACTTAATCTTTTGTAGAAAGCTATAAAAGGAAAGATTTAAATTTTAAACTCTCTTTTAAAACCATGCTTCCACATAAGAAAATATTTTAAAATAAAAATCCTTTTAACTTGGTTAGGGTCGGCCACACCATGCTTGGGCTCCAAGCATTGGCCGACCACCTACTTGGCTCAGCCTTTTGGTCTTGGCCGGCCCTAGCTTGGGCTCCAAGCTAACTTGGCCGGCCACCTAAGGATGGGTAGGAAGGTGGGTATAGGCGGGTATAGTTCTCTATATACAAGAGGCTACGATGGGGAGCGAGAGGAGGAATTGGTTTTGTTCTCCCGATGAAATTAAGCTTCCCGTGTTCGCCCCGAACACCCAACTTAATTTCATCAATAATAATTCATTCTACTAAAGAATTATTATTGAACTACCGCACCAATCCCAAATTACATTTTGGGCTCCTTCTTATCATAAGTGTATTAATCTCCTTGTGTTTAAGATGTCAAATGTCCATTAATTAATTGAGTTACTGACAACTCACTTTAATTAATATCTTAGTCCAAGAGTAGTACCACTCAACCTTATTGTCGTGTCGGACTAAGTCCACCTACAAGGTTTAACATGACAATCCTTATGAGCTCATCTTGGGGATATTATCAACCTATATTACTAGGACACAGTTTCCTTCTATAATCAACAACACACACTATAAGTAATATCATTTTCCAACTTATCGGGCCTATTGATTTATCAAGCTAAATCTCATCCTTTGATAAGTCAAAGAAATAAATACTAAATATATGTGATTGTTATTATATTAGGATTAAGAGTACACACTTCCATAATAACTAAGGTCTTGTTCTTTTATTAAGTCAGTATAAAAAGAACTTACCTTAAATGATCATACTCAATACACTCAGAGTGTACTAGTGTAATTTATCAGTCAAGATAAACTAATACCTAATTACACTACGACTATTCCAATGGTTTGTTCCTTTCCATCTTAGTTGTGAGCTAATGTTTATAATTTATAAGGAATTGATAACATGATCTTCTATGTGTGACACCATACACCATGTTATCTACAATATAAATTAATCGAACAACTACACTTAACTTATAAATATAGATATTTGACCAATATGATTCTTATTTCTAAGTAAATGTTTATACAAAAGCTAGGCTTTTAGTATACATTCCAACAATCTCCCACTTATACTAAAAGACTATGCTGCCATATCTCCTGCCATACATTTGATTCCCATCCCTTCAACATGCCCATCAAAAGCTCTTGCCTTAAGGGCCTTAGTGAAAGAATCTCCCAGGTTATCACCTGATGCAATATAGGAGGCAACAACTTCTCCTCGTTATACGATGTCTCGTATTGGGTAGTACTTGTGCTCTATTATGTTTACTTGCCTTATGGACTTATGATTTCTTCGAGTTTGCTACTGCACCACTATTATTACAATAAATTATAATAATTTTTGGCAAACCAGAAATCAAGTCTAAGTCCATCATGAAGTTTCTGAGCCATTCAGCTTTTATGGTGGAATCCGAAAAGCACCTTTCCTTAACACTCTTCCATTGTTATCGCTTCACTTCCTAAAGTAAATACAAAATCCCGAGGTTGACTTACTATTGTCCCTATCTGATTGGAAGTCAAAATCCGTATAACCTTCAGGGAGCAAATTATCTGCTTGATAAACCAACATATATTCTCTAGTCCTTCTCAGGTACTTTAATATATGTTTAACAGCAGTCCAATGCCCCTGTCTAGAGTTACTTTTGATATCTGCTAACTATGCCCACGACAAAGCAGATATTCGATCTCGTGCATAGCATACATTAGGCTTCCGATAGCCGAAGCATAAGGAACTGTCTTCATGTCCTCTATCTCCTTTGATGTCTTCGGAGACCATCTCTTTAGATAATGTTACTCCAAGTCTAAAAAGTAGAAAAATTTTCTTGGAATCTTGTATGCTAAAACGAGATAGGATCGTATCGATATATGAAGCTTGGGATAATCATAATATTCTTTTCTTGCGATCCCTTATTACTTTGATCCCAAGAATATGTGCATTCTCCCAAGTCCTTCATATCGAATTGTTTGGACAACCATACCCTTATTTCCGACAACACTTTGATATTATTTCCAACTACCAAATATGTCATCTACATATAGTACAAGAAATACCACCACGTTTCTATCATACTTCTTGTATACACAAGACTCATCCGGACACTGAATAAATCCATAGGTATGGATTATTTCATTAAACCGGATGTTCCAAGACCTTGAAGCTTTGCTTCAGTCCATAAATAGACCGATTGAGCTTACATACTAGATACTCTTTGCCTTTTGCAATGAACCCCTCTGGTTGCTTTATATAGATGCTTTCTTCAAACTTTCATTAAGGAAAGCTGTCTTGACATCCATTTGCCAAATCTCATAATCCATATAAGCAACAATAGATAAGAGTATCTGGATAGACTTAAGCATGACTACCGGTAAAAAGGTTTCCTCATAATCGATACTCTTTTCCAACAAGCCTTGCTTTGAAAGTTTTCACCTTCCCATCTGTCCTTCTTTTTCTATTGTAGACCAAATGGCTTTTACATCATTTGGTGATTCTACAAGCTCCCAGACTTTATTAGAATACATATATTCTAATTCTGTATTTATTGCTCTTTGCCAAGATGCTGCATCTTTATCTTGGAGCGCTTCATCATATGTCCGGGGATCAGGTTCATGTTCACCAGGGATTAAGTCCAAAGACTCTTCCCAAAACATGAATCTTTCAGGTTGCCTAACAACCCTCCCACTACGACAAGACACTGTTTGTAATTGTGCATTATTTGTGACATGTGTTGCAGTTTCTTGTGGCATCTCATCTTGTACTGTTGGTACTAGATTAGATGTGTCCTTTATTATTTCCTTAAGAACAATTTTACTTATGGGCATGTGGTTCATTACATAGTCCTATTCTAAAAATCGAGCATTAGTGCTAACAATGACCTTTTGATTTTTAGGACTATAAACCTCCTTTCGTTTCTCTAGGATAACTCATAAACAAGTGAACTCTTGTTCTTAATTCCAACTTATCAGTGTCTCCCTTCAGCACATGTGTTGGACTACCCCAAATCCGAATATGGTTTAGACTAGGATTACGCCCATTTTACAATTCTATGGGAGTAGAGGGTTCTGATTTAGAAGGTATTATGTTCACTTCCGTTTCCAGATCATATCCACAAAATAAATTTGGTAATTCTGAATAACTCATCATCGATCTAATTATTTCCATAAGAGTCCTATACCTTCTTTCTGCCACACCATTCTGTTGGGGTGTACCAGGTGCAGTCAGTTGGGATTTAATCCTGACTTCTGATATGTGTCTCCTAAACTCTCCTAAGAGATACTCGGCACTACGATCTCACCGCAGTGTCTTGATACTTTTACCTTGACGTTTCTCCGCATCAACTCTGTACTCTTTGAATTCATCAAAGAACTTAGACTTACGGCGCATCAAGTAAATGTACCCGTCTATAAAAGAGATGAAATATTCAAAACCACCTCTTGCCTGGATAGTCAAAGGTCCACACAAATCAAAATGAACCAATTTCAACACATCTTTGGCTCTATACCTCTTAGACTTAAAAAGGCCTCTCAGTCATTTTTCCTTCCAAGCAAGACTCGCAGGTTGGAAAGTTTTCCACCACCAATGAACCCAAAAGCTCATTGGCTATTATCTTTTGAATCTTACTCAAGTTAATATGACCTAGCCTTAGATGCCAAAGATATAATTGGTTCATTTATGAAGGTTACGATCTTATTAGAGTTAGAAGATGTGTTATTAATTTCCATTTGTTGCATCGTGGAATTTATTGGATTTATATAAATTGCCAACCAACGTACCAGAACAGATAACTTTCCTTTTTTTCTTGATAACAACTTTGTTATCAAAAGAGACAGAATATCAAGTTCTTTGAATAGTTTAGAGACTGAAATCTAGTTCTTTCTAAACTTGGTACGTAAAGATAATTTCTCAAAATCCATGTTTTATTCCTATCAGAGAATAAACATCTCCCACTGCAACAACTGCTATATTTGCAGTAGTGCCCATGTAGACGGTGATTTCTCCTTCATATAGTTGTCAGGTTTCCTGGAACCTTTGCAATGTATTGCAGACATGATCAGTGGCTCTCGTATCTACACACCAGGTACCAGTAGATATCGCCACTAAACATGCTTCAACAACTAATGAATAAGACACACCTTTATTGTTCTCAATTCTGAGAGGGTAGTCCACCTTAGTGTCCAAGCTTTGTTTCCAATTATAATTGGGACTACTAAGTCTATTCTATAGTATAACAACTAGGGGATTGACAAACATTTGAAATCCTAAGAATCACAAGAATATTTGGTTAAGACCAACACCTCAAAATCCCCGTGAATTTTGTATGTCACGTTAGTGTGGACGTATACAAATTCAAACTTTAAGAGGATATTTTATCCATTAATTTTATTATCTCGTCAACATAACTTTATGACAAATAAAATTAATAGTTGGCCTGTCTTTGATCAAATATTTGGTCAAAACTTTGAATTTAAAATAATATTGATTCCTCAAAACAATGTCATTTAAATTCACCAACACCTTAAACACCGGGAATTATGCATGCCACGTTAGTGTGGACGTATACAAATTCAAACATTTGTAAGAGGAGGGTCTTACCCATTAATTATCTTGTCAACCTTAAACTACCTCAAACACCATGAATTTTGTATGCCACATTAGTGTGGACATATACAAATTCATTTGTTTGTAAGAGGAGGTTTTACCCATTTTATTTTGTCAACCTATCTTTATGACAAAATTACCTCTAACACTGTGAATTTTGTATGTCACGTTAGTGTGGACGTATACAAATTCAAACATTTGTAAGAGGGGGTTTCTCCTATCTTTATAACAAATTAATAGTTGGTTTTCCTTTGGTCACGCAAAACAATAGCAGTGACTCCGTTGGGGAGGATACTATTGAATGCGTCTAAGTGTATACTATTACTTGATACTTAATTCATTAAATAGGATTATGCCCCTTCAGTTGGAGAAGATCACACGCTCCTAAATAATTTCCTATAACCATCCATAAAGGAAGTTTGATCTAGTGATCCGCAACAAACCCATCCGTTGTGCAGGGAGGCACTCAGAGCCAACACGCAAGCTTGTTGCATCACTTATAAACCAATAATGGAGATCGTGGAATTTATTTAAAATCCCTCTCCCACTTGGTTATTTAAGGTGAGGAATTTTAACCTAGCAAGCATACATCACACACATCACAGTAAATAAAAGCAATAAATATGGAAATTAATTTTTCAACTATTATGACCTTTTCCATCACTGTCTTTCGCGTGCTGTCAACCCTAGGGTTCATGCCGTCGGGTCCATCGAGCTTCCTTTTCCGCTGCGCCTCTGGTCCTCCAATAGCACCACGCCTCGTAAGGATACGATCTGCGACAAAAAGAATAAAATTTTACATACATCGATCCTATATTCCACAAGGGAATGTACATCAAGTTTAGATAGAACATAAATGTAAAATCCTAGGGCTAATACAGCTCTTGCTGTATTAGTTAAATACAATCATGCACACACAATAAAATGCCCTTGACATGTCCAAGGGTCCAATCACACACAATATCTATAAGTCATAATAGTTGGAGCCTGCAACCACAGAGTTATCACATCCTACTATTATCCTGCCTAAATTATGTATGACATGTGCATAATTAAACTGAAAACCAAACATACAGAGGCAAACCCTAGCTCTGATACCAATTGTTGGTTGGTCCTAGGAAGATCGTACCGGTTCCACTGTACAAAAATTTTATACAAGTGTCGAACATTTCCTAACAACTTATTGTGCTCTTTAGAAATTAAATTAGGAATCACAAACGGAACTTAACATTATTGATTCCAAATTTAACTTATCTGTTCTTAATGGTTTAGACTTGGATCGCAAATGATGCTTAACATTATTGATCCAAATCCACCTACATTATAAATTCAATTAAATATTAATTCCAGAAATCGGCTTCCAGGTTAAACATGGCGAGGCACTAGGCCTTCTTGGATATGAGAGCAACCACCACTTCCTAGACAAAGCCTTTTAATGAAATCTAATATTTAATTTCCTTATATAACTCTAGGTTTAACCAAAAAGAACAATCGAATCACAAATTCAGAAAACAAAAAAAAAACACAAACTCAAATCACAAATTTGAAACCTAGAATTATATGCCTCTTGTGTTTGGAATTCATATAAAGAAAAACTAGTATGATGCGGAAAACAATTACTAGTTATATCTTTCTTTGTAGGTAATAACCTCTTGATCTTCTACCGTATTCCTCTTCTTATCTTGGACGTTGTGTGTACAACGATCTACCGAGATGAGAATCACCCAAGCCCTTCTTTCCTCTTCACCAAGTTCCGACCACCAAAACTCCTCCAAGGATGTAGAGGTTCGGCCACCACCACCAAACTCCAAGGGATGCAAGAAACTCCTTCCTCTTCTTCTTCTCCAAGTAGGATCCGGCCACCACAAGAGCTTCCTTGAGAGTGATGAGGTTCGACCACCAAAAGGAAGAGAAGAAGAGAAGAGGATGGCCGGCCACACCAAGGAAGAAAAGAGAGAAAAATATAATAGAGTTGTTCACCATCAAGGCACCCCTACCCCCTCTTTTATAATCCTTGGTCTTAACAAATAAGGAAAATTTAAATAAACACTTTCTTATTTTCTTTTCCATGAAAAGGAAAATTTTTAATTAATTAAAATCAATTTCCTTTTCTTAAATATCATGGTCGGCCACCTCATTGCTCCAAGCAAGGAAAGTTTTAACACAAAATTAAAACTTCCTAATTTGTTTCTGGGAATTTTTAAAATGAAATTTTCTCTTAAAAAAATTCCCTTCATGGTTTATCATAAAAAGAAACTTTTATAAATTAAAATCTCTCTATTAAAACATGTGGATGATTTACAAAAAGGAAAGTTTTCTCTAAAATTAAAATCTCCTTTCAATTTACAAATAAGGAAAGATATTAAATCTTTTCTTAATCTTTTGTAGAAACTATAAAAGGAAAAATTTAATTTTAAAACTCTCTTTTAAAATCATGAAGATAGTTTCATAAAAGGAAATTTTTCTCTAAAATTAAAATCTCCTTTCAATCTACAAATAAGGAAAGATATCAAATCTTTTCTTAATCTTTTGTAGAAAAAGAAAGATTTATAATTTTTAAAACTCTCTTTTAAATCATGAACATGGTTACAAAAAAGGAAAGTTTTATTAAAAATTAAAATCCTCCTTTTAACTACAAATGAGGAAAGATATCAAACCTTTCACTTAATCTTTTGTAGAAAGCTATAAAAGGAAAGATTTAAATTTTAAACTCTCTTTTAAAACCATGCTTCCACATAAGAAAAGATTTTAAAATAAAAATCCTTTTAACTTGGTTAGGGCCGGCCACACCATGCTTGGGCTCCAAGCATTGGCCGACCACCTACTTGGCTCAACCTTTTGGTCTTGGCCGGCCCTAACTTGGGCTCCAAGCTAACTTGGCCGACCACCTAAGGGTGGGTAGGAAGGTGGGTATAGGCGGATATAATTCTCTATATACAAGAGGCTACGATGGGGAGCGAGAGGAGGAATTGGTTTTGGTCTCCCGATGAAATTAAGCTTCCCATGTTCGCCCCGAACACCCAACTTAATTTTATCAATAATAATTCATTCTACTAAAGAATTATTATTGAAATACCGCACCAATCCCAAATTACATTTTGTGCTCCTTATTATCATGAGTGTGTTAATCTCCTTGTGTTTAAGATGTCAAATGTCCACTAATTAATTGAGTTACTGACAACTCACTTTAATTAATATCTTAGTCCAAGAGTAGTACCACTCAACCTTATTATTGTTTCAGACTAAGTCCACTTGTAGGGTTTAACATGGCAATCCTTATGAGCTCCTCTTGGGGACATTATCAACCTAGATTACTAGGACACAGTTTCCTTCTATAATCAATAACACACACTATAAGTAATATCATTTCTCAACTTATCGGGCCTATTGATTTATCAAAGCTAAATCTCACCCTTTGATAAGTCAAAGAAATAAATACTAAATATATGTGCTTGTTATTATATTAGGATTAAGAGCACACACTTCCATAATAACTAAGGTCTTATTTTTTTATTAATTCAGTATAAAAAGAACTTACCTTAAATGATTCTGCTCAATACACTCAGAGTGTACTAGTGTAATTTATCAGTCAAGATAAACTAATACCTAATTACACTACGACTATTCCAATGGTTTGTTCCTTTCCATCTCAATCGTAAGCTACTGTTTATAATTTATAAGGAATTGATAACATGATCTTCTGTGTGTGACACCACACACCATGTTATCTACAATATAAATTAATCGAACAACTACACTTAACTTATAAATGTAGATATTTGACCAATATGATTCTTATTTCTAAGTAAATATTTATACAAAAAGTTAGGCTTTTAGTTTACATTCCAACATCATATAGTATGGGTAGTCCTTAAAGAAAAATACAGTAGAGTGAGTCTGAGCAAACTTCGACAGCTGACGATAAAGTTTGATAGCTACAAGAAGCGTCCGAATGTTTCAATGGTTCACCACCTTAGGGAGATGTCGAACATGATTTGGGAGCTTAAAACTGCTAGTCATGAGTTGACTGATGAATAACAGGTTTAAGTAGTTATTTGTTCCCTTCCGAATTCTTGGGCGACGATGAAGCAGACCCTTACTCATAGTGAGAGTATCAAGACTTTCACTGATGTCTCACACCATGTAGAATTGGAGGCGGAGAGAGTTGAATTCACAATAATTTCTGGACTAACCTATATGGCTGTCGGTTCTATTGGATCATCTAGATCCATGAAAAAGAAATGGTTCAAGAAAGGAAAGGGAAAGAAGAAAAAAGCTACTAATATAGGATAGGGCCCAATCAAGAAGATAGGAAAGAAAATTGAAAAGAACCCTAAAAATAAGTTGACTTATTTTAACTGCAACAAGAAGGGTCATTTCGCTCAGGAGTTCATTGAGTCGAAAAAGGTAAATCCAAGTGTGTCTTCTTTTCCTGGGCATTTTGTTACTAGTTCAGTGTTGTTAGCTGATTCTTATCCTTTATGGATTATAGATTCAAGAGCAATGAACCATATAACTCGGGAGTGAGTTACATTTGTAGAGTACTGTTGGGTACTAGATGGCAACAAATGGATCAATGAGTTGAAGTCAAAGGAGTTGACACTTGCAAACTCGACCTTCATGGTGGTAGTGTTTTGTTTCTACATGATATCCTGTATGCTCCTAAAATTTGACGGAATCTGGTTTTCATTACCTGTCTTCTTGATTTAGGGTATTGTATTAATTTTTATAGTCAGTGTGTTGAACTTAAGATTGAAGTGTCAATCGGACATGATTTTTTAATAAATAGTTTTATGGTTCTTGTTGTAGAACCAAATATCAATTCTGCTATTGAGGGTTATTTTTCATATATTGCTCTAACTAGTGATGCATGTATAACTGATGAGGTTTGACATATTAGATTATGACACATATGATAAGAATGTATGAATCGGTTGGCTAGAGAGGGTCTATTGGACACTCAGGCTAAGATTCATTTGTCAATATGTGAGCATTGTCTTGCTAAAAAAGTAACTAGAAAATCATTTGTTAAGACTATTAGAGACGAATTACCATTGCAGTTAATTCATTCAGATATTTGTCGTCTAATGAATGTGAAATATAGACATAGAGCTTCCTATTTCATTACATTTATTGATGATTTCTCTCATTTCAGTTATGTGTATTTGATTTCTCATAAATCTGAAGCATTTGATTGCTTTATTCGTTATATGAACAAAGTCGAGAATCAAATGGAATGTAAAGTTAAAACTTTACGCACTGACCGTAGAGGCAAATATTTGTCTGGTATGTTCAAGACAATATGTAATAATAGAGGGATTATTAGACAACTGACAATCCCTGAAACTCCACTACAAAATGGGGTAGCTGAAAGAAGAAATAGGACTGTTCTTGAAATGATTAGGTTTATGATGGCGTAGACTAATTTGTCGATCTCCTATTGGGGAGATACATTATTAATTGTGGCCTAGATGCATTATTAATTGTGACATATATACTTAACAAAGTGCATTCAAAGTCAGTTCCATCTACCCCATATGAACGTTGGCCAGACAGAAAACCAGATTTAAGTAATCTGAGACATTGGTATCGCCGGCTGCTAGTGAAATAGTGGAGGAATACCTTGCGGAAATCCTTGAAGCAACAAATGGACTCAGCTGAGAGCCAGTTGAACCACCTTTGTGTCGAGCCAAAGAGAGTGGTAAGGAATACTCGACACTTAACGTCATCTATCTATTGATGAAGGATGGTTGCATTCTCAAATTTGAGTAAATAATCCACTAGGTCAGTCGCTCCTCCGTATTCTCCAATCGTCAAAGGTCAGAAATAGCTTGACACTCTATCCTCTAAGATTTCTTGAGAGAACGACATGCTTATCCGCTCGGGAGAACCGCTAGGGACTTGAGCTTTTCCCTTTCGCGGATCCCCGATGGGTGTGCCCCCAAAAGATGATCCTTAGGGCCTTTCTGCTCGGCTTGCATCATCAAAGGGCGTATAGAATAGTGCCCAATGACACGTGACCAGGGAAGGCGGCACGGGCAAAAGGTTGATCGGTTTTGCATGTGCTTTCAAGAATCTAGGTGGGGGAGGAGGAATCGATTGGAACTCCATCAAGCCTTCTACTCGGGTCCCTTATTCGGTGTGAGGGCCCATCATTGATGAAGCCGGGTCATGCAGTAGAGGACCCCCAGCTATGGCTTGCTATTGTTGTACTAACTTCTATGCTTGAGTAGTTATTAGCAACTTCAAATCCTCTTGTGAAAGAGTAACTATGGTGAGTCATCCAACCTCTTCCATCTATACATTTTAGATTCAAGCAAAGTTCCCATAGACGGTGCCAAATTTGATCTTGTCTAAAATTGAGGGAGATGGCGTGCTAGGCAGGTGACTTTGATGTTGATTGGGATAAGACTATGAGCTAGAAGATAGCGATGGGCAATCCTCTTTGCGCACACCAAAGAGAGAGCAAAAGAGAACGTTAGAGAACCAGGGAGGGGGTCCCTGGCGCAGACACTCTGACGCTCAACTTGGAACAGTAACCGTGCGAAAAATGGAGAAGGAGATGAACAGTAGATGCATGCGTGTAATGTAAAATATCCTAAAAACATACCAAGCCAACGGATAGGATCCCATTTTTATACAGTCTCTTATAACCTCTGCAATAATGAGGCGATAGAGAATGTCTGGTATTAGAATATGTCGGGTATCAGAATATTGTAAGGAACTATAGCGCTAAACAAGAAGAAAGTGTGATTGGAAAACAAGTTCATTTCCAGAAGATCCATGCGAAGGAAAATCATATACTAAGTATTTGTTAAAGGGAGTTATACCTTTGGTGCGTGAACACAAACTCCCGATAGCTAGGATCTCAGCACGATCAAACATTCGCAACTCTTTTGATATCCACACGAACAAGCCTTCAGTCCGTCTTACGAACTCAAGAAGTGGAGAAGAAAAACCACCTAAGCTTGTGCTAGCAACCACACTAGGAGGTTTCGGCCAAGAGAGGGAAGAGAGAAAGAAGAAGAGTAAGAAAAAATTTCTCATCCTGAAAATGAATCCAAAAACCTCTTTTATACTCATTCATAAAATTGTCTTAATGTTAATTGCCTTAATTGACATTAATATTTATCTTCATCCAATGCATCCAATACATGAGCAATTCAAAATTGACTACTCTTCATCCAATGTATAATCAATTCTAAATTGAACACTCCTCTTCCTTCATGAATTCAAATTCATTAAATCAATCAATGAGTCTAACTCATTAATCATCAATCCAAATTAACTCAATGAGTCTAATTTGAATTGGACTCAATCCAATAGTTGGATCTAATTGAGTCTAACTCAATGAGTCCAATTTGAATTAGATTTAATCCAATGATCGATCATATAAACCTATCTCCAAATAAACTTATTCTTTGTGTGTGACTCAATAGGTTCTCGTAATATTGGCAATGTCTCTAAAACCATTTTAGATACATAAACAATGAGTGACATCTAGCAAGACATCATTGCTACCCAAGTGATGAGAATATCAAGATCTGACCTAACCTTTCCATATCTATCATCTTGTATGACTCAATCTTTCTATCCTTGATATCTAGATTGATCAATGAGGCATAGACCGTGTCATGCTCTTATCAATCTTTGTGTTTCTTGATCTCTAAGTAGCCACACTCAATCAAATAAGCTCAATATCGCATATTGACTTATTTAAGAATGGTCATGTATTATTGTGTCCTACTAATTAAGGGGTCCACAGATATCACTTCCGTCCTATAGAAGGAATAGATCACATCTACATCACTCATATCCCTCCGCATAACTTATTGCATACCCAGTGATCGACTTTATGGTCCATCCTATTACAGGTGACGTTTGTCGATACCAAAGTATACAACTACTTATGTAGGGAACTGCAGTGACTTCAGATCTAAGAACACTAATAGTCACATGAGAATATTTATGACACTCATATAATGATCCATGAAACATTCTCATAGCGGGTCATTCAATACATATTTTTTAATATGTACCAATGTGTCAACCTGATATCTCATATCCATGACTTGTGAGATTAAGTCATCTGTTGACCTATATGCTAGTCTCAATGCATTAATATTGTTCTTGTATATTAATGCTTGACTAGAAATAGTTAAGAGTAGTATTATATATATCCACAACATCCCACTATCAATTCAACCAAGTGATATGTTGTAGACTAGAACCTACTACCGTAGGACATTATTATACTTACTTATTCAGCGCTGAACTGAAGTAAATATAATAACCAACTTTATTTTTTTATTAATAAGTGAAATATGATACAAAAAGTGCTCTTGTTAATCATCTCATAATTGGTACTAGGGTTAATACTAACAAATATGTCAGGTAATGGAAGATATACTGTCATCCTCCGAAGAAGCTTACGTTACATGTATATGAACCGTCTTTTATAACCTCCACAATAATAAGGCGGCTGAGAATGTCTAATATTCGGTAATGAAAGATGTATAGCCATCCTCATAAGAAGGTTCTGTTACATGTATATGTAAGAGTATCAGAATATTCCTTGATGGGTAGTCATTATTCTCTGGCAAGTTATTGCGATTTCTTGACAATTCTATCGCCTAAAGGCAATCTAACCGACCCTGTGTTCGACCAGCTGTATGATGGGAGACTTGCGCATGAGAATAGGGAACCAAACCCCAAAGGTCTAACCGACTCCATGGCCGATTGACTGTATACTGCGTGCATTGGCATTGAGAAATGGGGAGCTACACCCTGTAAGTCTGACCAACTCTTGGGTCGACCGGCTATATACTGAGAGTTGTATGTAAAAGTAGGTAGTTGAGTCTCGTATGCCCCACCGATGCTGGGGCCGACCTGATTTATTCTGTGTATCTTGGTACTATGAAGTAGAGTGCTAAGTCTCTAAAGTTTGACCAAGATCTAGAGCTGACCAATTTCATACTGAATGCCTTAGCGCTGAGGAGTGGAGAGCTGAGCCTTGGTGAGAGTGACTCTTTCAACTATATCTACTCTGACTCTGACTACCATCTCATCTTGACTTTGACTGTCGTGTCATTTTGACCATCTATTCCACATTACCTTTAGGTTTGCTTATAACATATCTTATTAAACCAATTTCTTTATCTTCTTGGTTTTCTCTTCAATTTTATCGTTTCGTCTACCCACAAGATAATCGCTATTGTACTCTGCGTCAAGAATTTAAAGATCTTTTATGTACAATAAATTCACATCTATTGTGTTAGTGGTTTCGAATGGGCTTACCTTTGCCATATTGAATCAACATTTTTATAAAACTACCACGTTTAAATTTTGATCAAAAACCTTCAATTCTGAAGTCCTGTTTTTCTTGATTTAATATTTTATGAAAAGAACTTTCAAGTGAATTTTAAAGTAACATAAGAAAATATTTTATATATAATAAGCTGATATAATGGGTTTTACATTGACTATAAAATCCATCTGTGATTAAGTTTAAACAAATGTAAATTTATAACTTTAAGTTTTACCATGTTTTTCAATTTGTTATTTAAAATAATCAATTTGCTAATATGGCCCTTAATATGATAATGCATACAACCAAGTAGTGAGTGGCTCTTCTAGTGGCAATCAAAAGTGAAGTGAGGTGTGCATCATTTCGTTAAAGGCCCTTACACGCCCCCACGGAAGCTTGGGGAGTTTGACGGTGAATAGTCAACCTTCGATATGGACGCAGCGGCGTATTTTATGCGTCGACGGATAGATTGACGTTTAGGAATTAAGTGGTACGTAGTAGGTACGTGCATGCATCGCTCCAAATGTCCGAATATGCGCCTTTCCCTCTCCTAGTGCGGTGCGGCATCCATCGTGTCCCCTTTTCTTCTTCATATAAGAAATAACAATGCATTCTCGAGCTTTCAGAAATCAGAATCCAATACCCTTTAATTTCCAAAGTCCAATTCTAATTTCTAATTTATTGTTTAATTATATATATTATATTCGTCCACGTGGCCCAATTTCCCTTAAAGAAATATATCAGTGGGCAGTGCATGCTGCCAAACACCAACCAGTTCCATTGATAGTCACCTACCGTATAAACCATAATTATTATCAACTCATAATTTGTTTGGATTTGGATTATAAAGGTAATTAAGGTATTGAAAAAAAAGATTATGAAGACAGCTAGCAGGGGAGCATTTGTCGTCCACTTTGCGGTTGCAATTAAGTCCAAGTTTCACACCGCTTTGATTTGGATGATCTACGTTCATGAAGATGATCCATGTCCTATAAATACCACTCATGAGTGTCTGTGCTTCTTCACCACTCCAACTTGTGGGACGCACCACTAGTTAAGGCCGATACGGTAGGCAAGTGAAATGGCTGATAGAACTCGCGTTAAGCTTTGGGCGCTTGCCCTCGTTGCCCTTGTGAGCTTCGAGCTCGCCTTGGCAGCTAGACCCCTCGCTGGAGCTAGGGCAGGAAGCGGCGGTGGAGGTGGAGGTGGAGGTGGAGGGGGAGGCGGCGGCGGAGGCTCTGGCCGCGGGTCTGGATATGGCTCCGGCTATGGCTCTGGATATGGTGAGGGTGTCGGTGGCGGGAGTGCCGGAGGGTACGGTAGAGGAGGCGGAGGCGGCGGCGGCGGTGGAGAAGGAGGCTCTGGCTATGGGTCCGGCCACGGTTATGGATCTGGATACGGCGAGGGCGCGGGAGGAGGAAGTACCGGAGGGTCTGGGAAGGGTGGCGGCGGCGGCGGCGGTGGGGGAGAAGGGGGAGGTGTAGGCTCCGGCTCCGGGTCTGGCTACGGGTCGGGATACGGTGAGGGCGTTGGGGCTGGTAATGGCGCCGGAGGATATGGCAGGGGCGGCGGAGGCGGAGGCGGAGGCGGAGGCGGAGGAGGAGAAGGAGGTGGTGATGGGTCGGGACACGGGTCCGGGCAGGGGTATGGATCCGGATATGGCGCCGGCGCCGGCGGTGCTCATGGCGGTGGGTACGGCCGTGGAGGAGGCGGCGGAGGCGGTGGCGGAGTGGGATCCGGCTCAGGCTCCGGCTCCGGCTCCGGTTCCGGCTACGGCAGCGGCGGAGGAAATGGCCACAATTAGATTACGAACTAATAGTTCTCTTATTATAAAACGGCACGTATCAATATCATCGCATGCATGACGTGGCAGATCTTGACAGTGTACGAAATAATGAATAAATGAAAGTTTTTTTTTTCCTCCTTATAATAAATATATAAGGATACTTAATTATGCATCTCTAATCTCTTTTATTCTTTAGACTGAATTATATATAGTTTTTAGTTTTGATTATAAAGTGTGTTTCTACTGTAGGTTGAATGGGAATAATTTTCTGGGATAACGTTACATGTTTTTTAAAATTTTTATCATATGAATTTAGATTATGAATCTTTAATAAAATTTCTCTAGATCATTTGTCATTCAAGTAAACAAGTAATGTTTATTTATACGAAAATCTAGTTGAAAGCTACATCGTCCTCTCACATCATAGAAGAAGTAAAAACAAAATAAAAATCAATCGTATCAAACAACCATCACTGGAGCAGAAGTTAAACAGAAAAAAACTCCATCGTTCATCTCCTTTATTGAATTCAGTGTACAGCAAAATATCCCATCGTTCATCTCCGTTATCCAATTCGACGTACCAAAGAAATAATCGGTATGATGCTTAGTTATTCATCATTGCAGCTTGCTAGGACAGAAAGATATCTAATTTCCTGGATTATGACATCGACGGAGAATTAAGAATCTAATTACTTTCTACATGATCTAGGTACGAGTCTACACGCTTAGTAGCTCTTCATCAGCAGTAACCCAATCCCTGTGACGACGAGCGTGGAAGGAACACCAAATCGCAGATGACTGAAGAAGGAGAGATTGTAAGCGAAGTACTGAACTCGGCGAGCCTGCTCACAGACTATGAGATTGGCTGCAGATCCAAGCAGGGAGAGGTTTCCGGCCACTGTACTGACCCATGCAAGCATGAGCCATGCTCGCATCTCTTCTGCAGGAGAAATGAGTGAAGCAGATGCAGCAATTCTTCCACCGAGCAGGAGAACTGCATGATTGTAAACGAGAATGGACGTTTACTTCTGACATTGAAGTTTCTGTTCTTTCTTTTGTTTTTTTTCAAAATGGAAAATTGATGGATGATAAATAATTCTTTTATTGTAAAGAATGGTACATATATATAAGATTAAACTGTTTTATGGATCAGAACTAAGTAAATCACAGGATGCAAACAAAGAATGGAGATGCTAAAAAAGATTATATGTTTTAAACAACAGAACAGAATCAATAATTATGACAGAGATCCATGAGGTTGTGGGGGCAATGGATGGTCCCTTCCTCCCAGAGGTTGTAGGTTCACAATTATTGTCACTCTCGCAGAGGATGGACAGAATTCATTTAAGACTGCAAGGTATTGATAGAATTTCTAGTTTAACTCAGGCGATTTGGCGTGTAAATCAATACATCAGTGGCTACAGATTGTAGTGCGTCCAGTGCAATCTTTGTTAGACTATCATCACATTGTTCTGGGATATCGTATATGACTGCATATTTGGATACAGACACTGCTATATCCTCTACTGTTACTGAATTTTATCTTCTTTTGAAATGTCAAAGAAACCCCTTAGATAACTAGAAGCTGATGTTTTAGAGTTAATCCTAGTGAAGTAAATGTTTAATGAACTATGCTATTAAGACTGAGGTTTAAAGTCTATAGTCTTGAGCTCAGTCTCTAGCCAAAATGAGATAATACCTGTGCCATGCCAATGAGGAGAGTGGAACCAGGAGGAAGGATAAGGAGAAGAAGAGACTTATAGCTTACCTTGATCTATGCCAAGCACACGTAATTTTGAATGACAGGAAAAGGATATTAGGATAAGTTCAATGGTTCAGAGGATCTATAGGTTATTAACTTACTAAGTTTTGAAGTGGGTTTCATCGCAGAGCTCCTCATTCGTTGAGGTTTGTAGCGGAGAAGCAAATCACCATTAGCGAGTATGAATCAACATCAAGTAGAAGCGGGCAACAGAGTGCTTGAGATATGTATGGTGAACAAACTCATGGTAACTATAAAAACATAAGAGTAAGACTAATAACAGGACTGGGGTCGAACGAATTCACTGATAGTTTAATCTGTTAGGTGAAGTTTTAATTATGGTGGACGAGGGCCACTCTAATGAACAACAGCACGTACAGGTAGGTCAAATTCTTAGTGCTTCATGAATCATTTTAGTGTGAATTGCATCAACCTATGATCAAATGTCCATAGAGCAAGAAAAACTAAAGAGATGTTTCAACACAGTTCTCTTGTGGAATGAACAATCATGGGGAAGCTTGCTTGAATTAGTTAAACATAAAGGCCCACTTTTCTTTAAATTGTTTACAATCCAATCTAATTTCATGCTGAAACAATCTAATTTCTAAAGCATGCGAGAAACTGTACGATCCAAACATTGAACAGATAGTCTGAAAATGCTCATTTCATCTTGGAAGTAAAGAAGAATGAAATACCTGTAGGGACATTGGAAGCAAGGTTTGAAAGCACAAGAATCACGAGGGCAAGAAGTGCAATTCCACTAGCTCTATCAATGCGAGAATAAGGTTCGACAAACTCCCACAGAGCACTCGGTATACCCGTTTTGTTGAATCCATCCATGGTGATGAACATCCCACAGAAGAATATCAACAAGGAGTATGAAACCTGTTTGAGATTATTATAAATGGTCAGAGAAATTATGATTCCAATTTGAAGGAGTAAGAACTTTTAAAGAGTGTTGTTATGCATGTTACCTTGTCCAAGCAAGGGCATGCATCCTTAAAATCTAGCACCACCAGAGCAAGAGCAGCAGCGATGGCACTCCATGACATGTTTAGCCCCATCAGAAGAGCGAGGAGCATCCCCAGAGTTACAAGATAAACGCATGCCTTCCACAGCATGATCCTCCATCTCTCCATGAGGTTTTCCTTGGAGTCGAAAGACAGCGCAGAAGGCTCTCCTCTGGAGCCGCGGCTTTGGTTGCTGAAAGTCCTGGAAACCCTCCTCGACGACACGCCGTCCTCTTTCTGGGAGGTCCCGGCGACCTCCGCCGTCTCCTTCATCGCGTTCGAGGCCCGGAACGACTCAATTCCCGAGCTGGATGGATTCTGAACATCGATGTCGACGCTGTTGGCCCGACTACGAACACTGCCGATGTAGCCAAAATCCCCGGACGAGGACTGGATGCGCGATAGGGCGTCGAGAGTAGATCCAAATTCTTGGGAATGCAAAGAGGGGAGGTGCGACATGGTGGCCGGGGAGAAGCGGTGCAGGGTCATGTCGTCCTCCGCCACTACTTCGCTGACGGTGGAGACCACTTCCTCGTCCTTCTCCACCGAGAGGAGTTTCCAGAAGTAGCAGAGGAGGATGGCGGCGTTGAGGAGGCCTCCGACGAGGACGGCGGGGAAGAGCCCGGCCAGGAACTTGCCGAAGGGGATGCCGCTCTGCACGGCGATGACGAGGTTCTGGGGGTTGCCTATCGGGGTCGCCGCGGATCCAATGTTGGAGCTGGTGGCGAGGGCGAGGAGGAAGGGCTGGGGCGGGAGGTTGTTCTGGCGGGCGAGCTTGAGGATGAACTCGGTAAGCACGACGCAGCTGGTGTCGTTGGTGAAGAGGGAGCTGGATATGGCGGAGACGAGGCAGATGCGGAGGAGCAGGTCCTTGCTGCCGTGGCTCTTCCAGGCGAGCAGCTTGCCGAGGTGCTTGAACATGTCGGCCTTCTCCAGGAAGATACTGACGACCATGGTGCCGAAGAGGAGGCCGATTATGGGGAGGTCGATGGCATCGTAGGCTTCCTCCGGCGGGATGACGCGGAAAACTACCATGAGCAAGGCGCCGAGCATGGAGCCGGCTGTCCGACCGATGGGAAGGAAGGGCACCGCCGGAAACACAGCCAAAATCCAGAATATCCCAAACGCAATCGAGCCTAGAACAACCTTCGCAAGCGCCGCCATCGCCATCTTCGCACACCTCTCTCTCTCTCTCTCTCTCTTTCTCAAATGGGAAAAAAAAAACAGATTTTGAAGGATTGAAAGCACAGACTGAACACACCACTGCTCGATGATCAAATGCTACAACATCCTCGCTCATGCAGAAAGATAGATACTGTGATTCCAAGGAACAGGACAGGATGGCTCTGCTTCTTGCTGGGTGATGCAATGCAGAAAGAGTTGAATCGCACAGAATTCTTTTGAAATGACCTCTCCCTACACAAGTTGCAGTACCTCTCCGTTTCTATAGGGGTTTATTGATCGCGTTCCTCGTTCCTTGGCTCTTCATGTCCACACAAACAAGAAAGCTTTCAGACCAATAAAAAGACGAAGATCTATTTATTGTTTCCTTTTGTATATATACATTTATTAAAACACTGCCAAACTTGTAACAGTGATACCACAATTATTGGGCGGTAATTTTCCTAGAGAACAACTTCTTAACGGAAAACGAAATAATATTCATGTATGAGCTCTATTATTTACATTGGCTATGGCGTCGTCAGAATTTCTTCATCTATTCTGAAATGTGAAGATGAACGATATCAAAATTTTTTTTGCTATTATCATAGTCCTGAAGAATCTTAACCAACATATTTTTTATCCTCATTCCACGGGTATTTGGGAGTCGAGAGAGTGAGTTGGAGCTTTCGCTGGTCGACAAGTTAGTTTTTCTATTATATATTTTCCCCGACTCCATGGGTATTCAGGAGTCAAGGGACCGAGAAAAACCCTCAGTCGGTTGGCACGGCTCCTCTATCAGGTACGTTATGGGCTTTGTTCCCTTTTTACGATTATAGGATCTGCTATAGCTCTCTTATAAAAGAGTAAGATCTTAGTTCCTTGATCAAAGACTAGGGTCTTCGATCTTTGATTGGACACTAGGGGCCCAGTTCCCCGATCATACATTAGGAGCCCAACTCCTCGATCAGACACTAGAGACACAGCTTCCCGATCAGTGACTCACAGCACAGCTTCCCGATCATGATCTAGGGGCCTTGCTCTTTGATTACAGGTTAGGGGTCTTACTCTTCGATCAGGGACTAGGTGCCCACCTCCTCGATCAGGTGTGTTATAAGCTTTGCACCCTTCATCATGAGACTCTGCATCCTCTTACTGCTATAAACGTTACGCTCTATTACTACTATACGCTCTGCATCCTCCACCTGTTTTGCATTCTCTTACGTCTACAGGCTCTGCTCCCTTCACCGACAGTGCTTTGCTTCCTTCTATTGCTTTCTATTGCCACGGGTTATGCACCCTTATATTGTTATGAGCTTCACTCCCTTTGATGGTCAGGGCTAAGACAATTTCTCTCCCCGACTTCACGGACATTAGGGAGTCGAGGGATTAGGTCAGATCCTCAGCCGGTCGACACCAATCTATGATCAGGTAGGATAAAGGCTTTGCTCCCTTATATTGCTACAGGCTCCGCTTCTATGGATTTCATGGCTTATCTCCCCCATTCGAGGTCGAACGGTCTTCAATGGTCTCGGACCAGCTTATTAGATCTCTTATCCCCCTCGTTCGGGGTTGAGCTATCGCCACCGATCTCGAACCGGAGTATCGGCACTAGTCTTGGACCAAAGTATCGCCACTGGTCTCGGACCAGAGTATCGCCACCGGTCTTGGACCAGAGTATCGTCATCGATCTCGAACTAGAGTATTGCCATCGGTCTTAGACCGAAGTATCACCACTGGTCTCGGACCAGAGTATCGCCACCGGTCTTGGACCGGAGTATTGCCACTGGTCTCGAACCGAAGTATTGCCACTGGTCTCAGACCAGAGTATCGCCACTAGTCTTGGACCGGAGTATCACCACCAACATCCCGGTTATGATCCAGACTCTTGCCCCAGCGTGAGTTATAAGGGAGCATGCTCTCTCGACCAACAACCTCCTGGTCGGGCTCCAGACTCTCACCCCAGGGTAAGTTATAAGTGAGCATGCTCTCGCGACCAATGACCTCCCGATCGGGCTCCAGACTCTGGCCCCAATGTGAGTTATAAGCGAGCATGCTCTCGCGACCAACGACCTCCCGGTCAGGCTCCAGACTCTCGTCCTAGCGCGAGTTATAACCGAGCATGCTCTCGTGACCAATAACCTCCTGGTCGGGCTCCAGACTCTCGTCCTAGCGCGAGATATGAGCGAGCATGCTCTCGTGACCAACAACCTCCTGGTCGGGCTCCAGACTCTCGCCCCAGTGCGAGTTATAAGTGAGCATGCTCTCACGCCTCCAAACTCTCGCCCTAGTGCAAGTTATAAGTGGGCATGCTCTCACGCCTCCAAACTCTCGCCCTAACGCGAGTTATAAGTGAGCATGCTCTCACGCTTCCAGACTCTTGTCCCAGCGCGAGTTATAAGTGAGCATGCTCTCACACCTCTAGACTCTCGCCTCAGTGGGAGTTATAAGTGAGCATGCTCTCACGCTTTTAGACTCTCGCCCTAGTGCGAGTTATAAGTGAGCATGCTCTCACGACAAACGACCTCTCAGTCATGCTCTCACGCTCAACTACTAGTCGGTTGGGTTACTCCCTAGTCAGGGGCTCACCTCACTCGCACCTCTGCCAGACACTCATCACGCTTGCTTCACTCGCCACTTTGCATGACACTCATCACACTTGCTTCACTCGCCACTTTGTCTGGCACTCATCACACTTGCTTCACTCGCCACTCTGCCCAGCACTCACCATACTTGCCTCACTCGTCACTCTGCCCGACACTCATCACGCTTGCTTCACTCGCCGCTCAGCCAGACACTCATCACGCTTGCTTCACTCGTCGCTCAGCCCGACACTCATCAAGCTTGCTTCACTCGCCGCTCTGCCCGACACTCATCACACTTGCTTTACTGGCCACTCTGCCCAACACTCATCACACTTGCTTCACTCGCCCCTCTGCATGGCACTCATTATACTTGCTTCACTCGCCACTCTGCCCAACACTCATCATACTTGCCTCACTCGCCGCTCTACCCGACACTCTCCATTCGCGTTTTCACTCACCGTTGTTGCTCAGTCGGCACTCACTGCTCACTCGCCGCTCTACCCGACACTCACCATACTCACTGCTCATTCGTCGCTCTGCCCGTCACTCACTATACTCGCCTCACTCGCCACTTTGTCCGACACTCACCATTCGCATCTCAATCACCGCTATGCTCAGCACTCACCGCTCTTGCCTCACTTGCCGCTATTATTGGTGCGGGAAGCATCCAACGATCGAACTGGTACTTTGATTATGTCAAAGAGTTCAAGATAAGTTGGTTTGTTATCTAATGTGTGTGAATGAGTTTGTAGGAAAGTCCTAACTGTGGTTAGGCAGGTGGAAAATCCTGGGGAGTAATAAACCTAGGTCCTAGGGGGTGGTAACTCTAGGTGGTGGAAAACCCTAAGGGGCAGTAACCTTAGGTCCTAGGAGGTGGAAAACCCTAAGAGGCGGTAACCTTAGGTCCTAGGGGGTGGTAACCCTAGGTGGCGGAAAAATCCTAGGGGGTGGTAACCCTAGGTCGTAGGGGGTGATAACCCTAGGCAGAAAGTCCAGTCGGTCTGGAGGACCGTACTGGCAGCAGGTATGCTCTCCTGAGTGGAGTAGGTGATGACGTGTTCCCCGCAAAGGGAACAGTAGGCGTCGGTTCGACCTAGGGTTTTCGGTCAGAAATCCGAAGTCAGAACCGGACAGCCCATTGACTGTCAAACATTTAGATTTATGGTATTATTATCTGCTAACTTTGTTTTGTAGGATATATTGTCGTTTTGTGGACTAACATATCTTGTAGGGACAAAATAACAAGGTTTGCCTTGAATGAACAATACCCTAGGCGCCCCTCCATGGAGCTTGGAGGCGCCTCGGGTGCAAGCCAGAAGCTGTGTAGGAAGCCAGGCTGGAGGCGCCCTCATGGAGGCTTGAGGCGCCTTGGACGACATTGAAGGCACCCTCTAGGGGATTGGAGGCGCCCTCAAGTGGATAGGAAAAGACTTCTTCGAAGCTGATCCACGCTGCAGATCTGGAGGTGATGGAGGCGCCCTCAAGGGGCTTGGAGGCGCCTTCAACAGTCCTTATATGAAGATCTCGACCAGCAACTCTAACAATCACTTGAAAAGCCATCTTTCTTCAGTGCGCTACTAACAAGACGTTCCGACTAAGCTACGAAAAGTTCCCGACAACTTGAAGTTGCGATTTTACCATTTCTTGTTATCGGTATAAGTTTACAGTGCACTTAATTGTAATCATTTCTTGTAATCCTATTTACGCGATTATAGTTGTTGCCGAAAGTAAACGCTCAACGAGCGTAGGCCTTGAAGTAGGAGTCGCCCTAGGCTCTGAACCAAGTAAATACTTGAGTCTTTCTATGTTATGTTCGTTATTATTCCACTGCTTTACTCAATAGTTTTTCGATACGAAAAGTGAAAGACACGAGCGCTATTCACCCCCCTCTCTAGCGCGTCTCGATCCAACAATTGATATCAGAGCGGGGTCGGTTTGATTTGGTGCAACCACCAGTCAAGCACATTTTCATGGTGTTTTTCAGTTTTTCGAAGTCAATTAGAATCGGTATTCTTGCCGCCTTCCGATCTAATTTTTTTTCGTAATCGAATTCTTCTCTTGAAGTCGGTGCAACACCACTCGAGATCATATTTTATTTTAAACCGCATTACTAATCCAAGATCAAGTCCTGGGACGAGTTTTTCTATTTTTCTTTGCGCAGTTGATTTCGTTTTTATGGCACTCTAAGAAGGCTATAGCATCGCTCGCCCACCGCTCTTCACCGGAGAAGACTTCGGCTACTGGAAGGGCCGGATGGAGTGATACCTTCAGATTCACTTTGAAGTCTGGGTAATCGTCAAAACCGGGCTGGAACTACCAACTGACGACAACGACAAACTGATATCGTGCGAGAACTGGGATGCAAACCTTATAAAGAAGGTCGAGGCCAATGCCAAAGCAACGTATACTCTTCAATACTGCCTAACCAAGGAGGAGCTGAACCAAGTCGGCCCATTTTCAAACGCGAAAGAGCTATGGGAGAAGCTGATTGAGCTATACGAAGGTACTTCCAATACGCAAGTAAGTAAGCGTGATTTAATAGATGAATTATTTGATTTACATGAGCAGACTAATACTACTCCGGTCGAGAAAGGTATTGCATTGGTTGCAGGTACAAGCAAGACAAAGGAGGCTAGAAAGAAGAAGGTGTTGAAGGCAACATGGTCCGAGTCATCAGACAAATCTGAATCTGACAAAGAAGAACAAGCAAGCTTCCTCGTTCTACTGGTACAAGCGAATATTGTCGAAACTGAGTCCGAGTTCGAGTCTGAAACCAAGAGTGAATCAGAAATCGAGTCCGAGTGAAGTCACGGATCCGTATCCGTTTCCAAATGGCCTAACTCCACTGTAAGTTCTCTATTCGCCGTTACTCAAGTAGACGATTTACAAAAGTTAGTTTCTTACTTGTTAAGAAATTGGGTAAATCTAACATTCAGATCAAATCACTTCTAAAAAAGGTAACAACCCTTAAAGAAGTGACTATCTCCGAATCCTTGACTGACCCAATTCAGACTGGAACCTCAACTCAAGTTCAAAAGCTTGAGAAAGAGAATTCCAGCCTAAAAACTCAAGTCAAGAATTTGAAGATAGCATTGGAATGATTTACACTGGGTTCCAAGAATCTTGACTTGATTCTTGGAAAACAGAAGGCCGTATACAATCGATCCGGATTAGGATTTAAAACTAAAAGAAAATACTGATCTTATCTATCACTTGTTAACAGACCAAATAGAAAGATAGTCCAAGCATGGGTACCTAAGTCCAACTTGGTCAATCAAGTTAGACTTGGTTAATATTGGGTTCCCAAGGATCAAGTCCATTACATTGATAGATCATATCGAGGCTATGATCCAGGTGGAGTCAATAGAAAAACTATCTTTATAAATAAATAGAACTGTTTGATGATTGTTATTTTCTTTTCTTTACAATATGCATGTTTAGATTAGGATAGGTCCCCTCGGATGGGTCTAGTGGCTAGCACATGAAGTGTTGCCATAATGAGGTCTGAGATTCGAATCTCAGCAAAGTTGAGGTAAATACCTCCTTTATGTGCTAGTCACTATTCCAAAGGCTAGTAGCCGCCCGTGATTTACCTCCTCCGTGTTGGCCTTGGGACAGGTTGGTGGGGGCGCTGGGGGCGAGCGTATTCGCCTTTTGTCACAATGTTTAGATTAGGATAGATTAAGGACTTAGGCGTAATTTATACTTGATTAGTTAAACCTAGGGATTTCAAAAAAAAATTAAATATATAATTTCTTTGAAAAGTTTTGTCTAGAAGTGATGGATGATCTCATACCCAAGAAGGCCTAGTGCCTCGACATAACCTGGGAGCCAATCTTTGAAATACATATTTAATTAACAACATTTATATTTATGGTATTATTATGTGCTAACTTTGTTTTGTATGATATATTGCTGTTTTCTGGACTAACATATCTTGCAGGGACAAAATAATAAGGTTTGCCTTGGATGAACAGTACCCTAGGCGCCCTCCATGGAGCTTAGAGGCGCCTCGGGTGCAAGACAGAAGTTGCGTAGGAAGCCAAGCTAGAGGTGCCCTCATGGAGGCTTGAGGCGCCTCGGATGGCATTGAAGGCACCCTCCAGGGAATTGGAGGCGCCCTCAAGTGGATAGGCAAAGACTTCTTCGGAGCTGATCCACGCTGCGGATCCGGAGGTGATGGAGGCGCCCTCAAGGGGCTTGGAGGCACCTTCAATAGTCCTTATATAAAGATCTCGACCAACAGCTCTAACAATCACTTGAAAAGCCATCTTTCTTCAGTGCGTTGCTAACAAGACGTTCCGGCTAAGCCACGAAAAGTTCCCGACGACCTGGAGCTGCGATTTTACGATTTCTTGTTGTCGGTATAAGTTGACAGTGCACTTAATTGTAATCATTTCTTGTAATCCTATTTACGCGATTATAGTTGTTGCCGAAAGTAAACGCTCAACGAGCGTGAGCCTTGGAGTAAGAGTCACCCTAGGCTCCGAACCAAGTAAATATTTGGGTCTTTCTGTGTTATGTTCTTTATTATTCTGCTGCTTTACTCAATAGTTTTTCGATACAAAAAGTGAAAGCCACGAGTGTTATTCACCCCTCCCCCCCTCTAGCGTGTCTCGATCCAACAGCTTTGCTCGAAACTCGTCCCTCGCATCTCACTCATCGCTTTGTCCCGTATTTGCTGCTCGGTCGATACCCGCTTTCATCCTTGCTTGGCATTCACATAATCGCCTGATTGTCTTGCTCTCGTTCGCGCTCCATTGTTACGCTCCGCAAGTGTACGGAAATGTCGCAAGTAATATAAAAGATTATCGTATCCACAGGGACTGGAATAAGCACTAGAAATGTCTCAATGCGAATTAGCTAAACAACTATCCAATCGTTTCAAAAGCAAAGTAAGGTAAACAAGTCTAATCTTAAAGATCAACAAACAAGAATTTAGTGTTTTAGGTTATGATAAAGGGAGATTCTAGGAGTTTCAGTTTCTTTGTAAGGTTTCTTGAATGTAAATGGTTCACCAATTCTTATCCCTCAATTGCCAAGCACTTGTAGAAAGTTGCCGGTTCTCTCTTACAATAGATAACCGGCTAAGGACTGAGAAATGTATCTAAATATGATCAATTAGACGTGAACCTACGTTGTCCTTACACAGAAGCGCACCTATTACTATGCCTTCCTCGGATATCAACATAGAAGCCCACAACTTATTAATCTATCAAGATACAAGAAACTAATCACAAAATCCATCCTACTCTCTTGAATATTCCTATTTCCTCTTCAAGATTATCTCTCAAACGTCCTTACACGGGCTTGCACCTGTCACGTGGATCCCTCGGATGATCGAGTGAGAGTTTATCTTTACAAAGTCCACAAGAAATCCAAACAATCAATCAAGAATGAGAATTAAGCACAAATCACCATCAATCATTCAAGATCTAATTGATACAAGCAAGACAATGTCATTGAAACAAGAAAATGGCAAATCCATAAGAGATTACATCAATCCATCATACAAATACTCCCTTAATCCTAGAATACAAGATCTACTCTATGAATCGAGGAAGAAAACCCGAAGAAATAAAGATTACAAGCATTTCTTAAATCCCCAATCCAAGAAACCAAGAAGAGGGGGAAAGAGAAAACTTATCTACGAAGAAGCCTCGTCTTCGGATCCAATCCTCGCTCCGGAGTCGAAATCGTCAAGATCTCCCTTAGAATCACCCAGAAATCCTCCCAAGAATGGGAGGAAACCACCAAATCTTGCCTTCTCCCAAAAGGGGAGAGATCCCCTTTCAATTCATGAAGGAGGGCTTAGAGGAGGGAATCGGGCACCACACGGCCCCGTGACACGGCCGTGTGAGATCCACACGGCCATGTCCAGTTCCTTCTCTGCCAATGCTGCACGACCGTATGGTGCACACGGCCAAGGCCCTCCTGCTCTCTGGAAATGCTACACGGCAGTGTGGTGCACACGGCCACAGCCTCCTTGGTATCTGGAAACCTCACACGACCGTGTAGATCCACACGGCCATGTAAGGCTTCTGCTATGGTTGGCTTCAAATCTTGACACGGCCGTGCGAGGTTCACACGACCATGTCATCTTCCTCTTCTGTTGGTGCCAAACTCCACACGGCCCGAGCTCCATACCAGTGCAAGGCCGTGTGAGGTACACGGCCCGGTACTTTCTCCATTTGTTTCCTCCAAGGCTTGCCCAAAGATGTAGATTCTTCACCAAATTGACTCCTATGTACAGAAAATGCACAAAAAGAAGATCTCCGAACCAAAAGAGTAAATATGCTAAAAGGAAAGCTGGAAGTATAAAAATGCATAGATCAAGCATGCTCAAAGTATGTAAATGTGCGTAAAAACATGCATAAAAGAGTATATAATCTACGCACATTACACCCCCAGACTTAAACCTTTGCTTGTCCTCAAGCAAAATGCTGCAGTCTAAATTCATATGTTCTACAACACATTCATAAACCCAGTGCACTTTCCTAACTCTATCAAAAAGTTTCATTAACAAGCATGATCACGGAAACAAGTAAAGTATGGTTCAAACATAAAAATCTTGTGCGCAGTGCAAAAGTAACTCAACACCCTTCAAGTTTCAATCCATGTCCTAGTCAAGTCGTCATCAAGTTTGAATTCCTAGTGTTCCCAGTGAAAGACAAGTAACCAGTGATAGGCACTTACTCACCATTCACTTGGTTCATATTTCTCAACTAACCCAAGGTCTCAAAGGTGTGCTCAATCTCAAGGGAACCTAAGCAGTCATTTCCCCAGTAACCTAACTCGGTCTCAAAGGGGTGACTTGCTAGATTCCACTCATGACAACTATTTTTTATATCCCTTATTATTCTTTTATATATATATATATATATATATATATTTATAAGTGTTTGCATTGTACAAAACTTATTCACAAATGTACTTTTAGCACACATGTTGGGATATTTTGATTTTTCCAAATGAGCTTTAATGATTTGAGCCTCATCCAGTAACCAAAATGAAAGTTGAGAAATCATCATGGAAACCAAGTACTAAGCAAACAAGATGAATCATGACTATTTCAATAACATCAACTATTCAAGCATCAAGCACAAGTGTAGTGAAGATAAAATCCTTAAGGTTGAATTAAAACTAAAACTCATCACCATAAGATTCTTAGCTTATTAATGCTTCCCAAGATAGAAAAAAGAACTACACAAAGTTTACTACTAGCATCATTTGAACATCATGAATCAAGACAATAATCGTGCTAACATTTCACTTGAATCCAAGAAAGCATATAAGTGAAGATTTGATGTTCTCAAAAATTTTTTTTGCCATGATTATTTCAAAAACAAGCAGAATAAAGCAACAAGCAATGAAAATAGGAACCAACATGAAAAACTAACAAAAACTAAAAGCTGAAAACCAAACTAAACAATACATGACCCCCCCCCCCCCCCCCCCCAGACTTAAACTTTTCATCGTCCCGATGAAATCAGTATGGTGGAGGAGGTGGAAGATCAGGAAAATCAGGGAAGGAAGATGCAAAATCTTTAACAAACCATTTAACTTCGTTTCTGAAAAAAATATGATATTCAAACAATTTATCAATATCATCCTGCACAAATCTCATACTACCTCTAAGATCCTCATGAAATTCCATTTTAGCCCTATAAGCATTCATCATTTTAGAAATCTTATCACACAATTCTCTTTCACTCTTGAAACAATCTTGTAGCTTTTTAAATAGTTCCTCCTCCATAAGCTTCCTATCTTCAAGAAATTCATTAGTTGAATCTAAATCACTATGAATATTCTTTAAAGCAGAATTAAGTTCTTGAAACATAAAACTATGAATCTCTTGGTTACCCTTAGAACCATTTTTTGGAGTAAAAGTTGACAAAGCTCTAGATTGTTGCCTAGCTAACTTTAAACACCAATTCTCTTTATTATGAATTGTAGTAAAATCATGATTGGGCAATTTTAAAGGGAACCCATTTTTAATGACTAAACTAAATCCATGTTCTTTATGCTTAATCATTTTCATTGCTAAACATGAATTGAAATCCAACGTACAAGAACTCTCCACCACCTCTAATTCACTCAAATCACATCCTAATACTAAGGCCAATTGAGTAAGTAATCCCCCCAAAATAATAGGTGTGGTAGAATTTGATTTCCCTAATTTTGCCAAATGTCTAAGAAAGAAATAACCAGAATTAATTGGAACATTTTCGACCATTGCCCACAAACAATACAAATCTACAAGTCTTACCGATCCTTCTTTGTCCTCCCTTCCAAATATAGTGTTTTTCATGACCAAATAAGCATATTTAAAAATAGGATTGATAATTTGGAAAACTCTGGAATTATGAGGATCAAATGATGGTTGTTCAGAAATTTGTTGCAAAAAATGTGAATTCTCAAATTGGGGCAAAATCACACACACATCATTCTTTGGCAACTCATAACAAGTATTAAAATCTCCCAACGTCCATTCATAATTTTCATTAAACAACCGAAATTTACACTTCCCCCCACCTTGAACATTATCAACTTCTATTGAGCTTAAAAATTCAAAAACAATTTTAGGATAGGTAGGATATTTCATGTTCACTAAACCACTCCATCCTATCCTTTCAAATAGCCAAACTAAATCATCCTTAAACCCCAAAGTTTCTAAAGTTTCAACATCGAGAAACCTAGTGCCTAAAAGAGGTCGTTTACATAAAGACGAATATCTATACCATTGCTCATCACTAGAGAAAACAATACCAAAGTCATTAGAAATACCTTTAAAGCAAATATTCCTCTCCTTTCTTGCAACCACCTTCTCCTTCCCTTTTCTTGTGGCCGAAGTCTCCTCAATCACGTTTTCCATGGAAGAAAATCAAATCTCCTAAAGAAGAATGAGAAGGAAAAATTGGAAGAAGTAATTCAATCCTTTAGAAATGGGGAGATAGGGAAAAGGAGCAAGCGGTGATACACGGCCGTGTGCCGCCCCCACCCCGTGCCCTAGTTCCTTAAGAAGATGTGGATCAGGCCGTGTGATATCACACGGCCATGATCATTTCTCATCGCACGGCCGTGTCTGTGACACGGCCCCCTTCCCTTTCTTCTCTGGATTCCAGACACGGGCCGTGTCTGAGACACGGCCTAAACCTCTTCTTTCACGGGTTTCTTCACACGGCCGTGTCTGGGACACGGCCTCTTCATCTTTCTCCTCGGGATTCTTTACACGGCCGTGTTTGGGTGGCACGGCCCAAACACTTCCCTTCTCTGCAACCTTTGCCAGGCCGTGTATAGAACATGGCCGAGCTTTGTTTTGCACCTAATCCTGAAAACAAAATAAAAAACAAGTAAAAACCAACAAAATGAATTTATACTAGCTAAAAGAATTCAATCTGGAGGGCGAGGTTCAGAAAAATACAACCTTTGTACCTCTTCTATTTTCGTGCCATGAATATATTTTTTCAGTCGTTGACCATTTACCTTAATTATCCCAAAATCTTTGTTCCAAATATCTACAGCTCCAAAAGGATAAACCTTCTTTACCTCATATGGACCCGTCCACCTTGATTTAAGCTTCCCAGGAAAAAGTTTTAATTTTGAATTAAACAACAAAACCAAATCTCCCACATTAAAGTCTTTACGAAGAATGTGTTGATCGTGCCATTTCTTTGTCCTCTCTTTGTAATATTTAGCATGCTCATATGCATCCATCCTTAATTCATCAAGTTCGTTCAACTGAAGCTTCCTTTTCTCCCCTGCTTCTTTTAAATCCATATTCAAATTTGCAATTGCCCAATAAGCCTTATGTTCTAGTTCAACTGGAAGATGGCAAGGCTTACTATAAACTAATCGAAATGGGGTCATCCCAATAGGAGTTTTATAAGCAGTTCGATATGCCCATAAAGCATCATCTAGTTTCAACGCCCAATCCTTCCTTGAAGTAGATACAGTCTTTTCCAATATGGACTTAATTTCCCGGTTAGATATCTCAGCTTGCCCATTAGTTTGAGGATGATAAGGTGTTGCTACTTTATGCTTCACTCCATATCTTCTAAGTAAGTTTTCAAACTGTTTCTCTATAAAATGTGATCCTCCATCACTAATGACTGCCTTTGGCACCCCAAATCTTGGAAAGATAATACTCCTAAATAATTTGATAACTGTTCTCGCATCGCACGTAG
This sequence comes from Zingiber officinale, assembly GCF_018446385.1. Lineage (NCBI taxonomy): Eukaryota > Viridiplantae > Streptophyta > Magnoliopsida > Zingiberales > Zingiberaceae > Zingiber > Zingiber officinale. Next base: position 19,871,297 of record NC_055992.1, read on the forward strand.
GAGATGCCACAGCTTCTACCCATTTAGACACATAATCTACTGCCACAAGAATATACCTATTCCCATATGAAAGAGGGAAAGGTCCCATGAAATCAATTCCCCAAACATCAAATAACTCAACCTCAAGAATGTAATTTAACATCGTTTCATTTCTTCTAGTTATATTCCCAGTTCTCTGACATTGGTCACAAGATTGAACAAACAACTTAGCATCCTTGAATAAGGTTGGCCAATAAAATCCTGCTTGAAGAATTTTCGTAATCGTTTTTGAACTACCCAAATGTCCTCCATAGGACGAAGAATGGCAATGAAACAAGATATCTCTAACCTCTTCTTCAGGTATACATCTTCGATAAATCACATCATTGCATTTCTTGTACAGGAGAGGTTCATCCCAAACATAATTCTTAACTTCTAAAAAAAACTTTTTCCTTTGTTGATGAGAAAAATCCGGAGGTAACACTCCACTAGCAAGGAAATTCACAAAATCTGCGTACTAAGGAGTTTTCACACTTGATAAGGCTAGTAAGTGTTCATCTGGGAATATGTCATCAATAGGCAAATCAACATCCACCTCATTTTCTGACTTTTGAGATATTCTAGACAAATGATCCGCTACTACATTTTCAGCTCCTTTCTTATCCCTAATCTCAAGATTGAACTCTTGCAAAAGTAAAATCCACCTGATTAACCTAGGTTTAGCGTCCTTCTTTCCAAGTAGATACCGGATAGCTGCATGATCAGTACATACTATTACTCTTGATCCCACTAGATAAGATCTAAATTTATCAATAGCAAATACCACTGCCAATAATTCTTTTTCTGTAGTAGAATAGTTTACTTGGGCTGCATCAAGTGTTTTACTTGCATAATGGATCGCATGCAAAATCTTATTTCTTCGCTGTCCCAAAACTGCTCCTACAGCAAAATCACTAGCATCACACATTATTTCAAAAGGAAGATCCCAATCAGGTGCTTGAATGACTGGAGCTGTTGTAAGAGCACTCTTGATTTTATTGAAGGCTTCAATACATTTGCTATCAAAACAAAACTCAACATCTTTAATCAACAGATTAGTTAATGGCTTGGAAATCTTTGAAAAGTCCTTAATAAAGCGTTTATAGAAACCAGCATGTCCTAAAAAACTCCTAACTCCTTTTATATTGATGGGTGGGAGTAATTTGTCTATTACTTCCACTTTTGCTGGATCTACCTCAATACCACGCTCCGAAATCTTATGCCCCAAAACTATTCCTTCCTTAACCATAAAATGACATTTTTCCCAGTTCAACACTAGGTTTGTATCTTCACACCTTTTTAGAACAGTAGAAAGATTTGACAAACAAGAATCAAAGTCATTCCCATAAACTGAGAAGTCATCCATGAAAACCTCCATAATTTTTTCTATTAAATCTGAAAAAACTGCCATCATGCACCTCTGAAAAGTGGCTGGAGCATTACAAAGCCCAAATGACATCCGACGATAGGCAAAGGTACCATAAGGACAAGTAAAAGTAGTCTTCTCCTGGTCTTGAGGATGAATCAAAATTTGAAAAAATCCAGAATATCCGTCTAAGTAACAAAAGTAAGAATGTTTAGCCAATCTTTCAAGCATCTCATCAATAAATGGTAAAGGGAAATGATCCTTCCTTGTTTCTTTATTCAACTTCCGATAATCAATGCACATTCGCCACCCCGTCACTGTTCGTGTTGAAATTAGCTTATCTTCTTCATTCTTGATAACAGTCATTCCTCCTTTTTTTGGAACCACGTGGACTGGACTCACCCATTCACTATCCGAAATTGGGTAAATAATCCCTGCATCAAGTAGTTTAATCACTTCCTTCTTTACTACCTCTTTTAAATTTGGATTTAGTCTCCTTTGATGCTCAATTGAGTTCTTGTACCCCTCTTCAAGTAAAATTCTATGCATACAGAGAGATGGACTAATCCCTTTTATATCATCTATTGTATATCCAATGGCCTTTCTATGCAACCTTAACTCATCCAACAGTCTCTTTGTTTCAAACTCATTTAACTGAGCATTAATTATAACTGGATAAGTAGAATTCGGCCCAAGAAATTCATACTTAAGATTTGGGGGTAATGGTTTAAGTTCAAGTTGAGGTGGTACTATTTCTGGAAAAACTGGCTCTTGTTCTATCAACATAGTCTCCTCCTCAGCCAAGCTATCTTCTAACAACTCTTCATTGTCTAAAGACAGATCTTTCTCCTTATGATCACCAAGACATACCCCCTTTTCTGTTGAAAATGCTTTTTCGCCAAACATTTTTGATAATGATGCACAACACCAAGGAAATAATGTTTGGAAATCATTTTGATTCAAAATAAGCCCTTTTTCAACATCATCCTTTTCTCTAATGATATCCATTGTCAAGAATGAACTATCTTGCTCTGCCCAATCATTGGAATTTTGCGTAATTCTGCCAACTATCTCAAAAGTTTCTTCTAGACTTTTTTCAAAAAATGATCCTCCAGATGCTAAATCCAGTTGATTCTTATTTGAGAAAGAAAGCCCAATATAGAACAAATGCATAATCAACCATTTCTCAATTCCATGATGTGGACATAACTGCAGAAGAGAAGAATATCTTTCCCAGGCTTGGTACAATTTTTCTCCATCCAATTGTTTAAAATTTAAAATTTGACTTCTCAAATAAGTCGTTTTCTTTGGAGGGAAATATTGGTCAAGGAATTTTTGCTCTAACTCATCCCATGTTCTGATACTTTGAGACTTTAGAGAATTGTACCATCTTTTTGCAGCACCCTTCAGACTAAAAGGAAAAACAAGCAGCTGAATAATATCAGATGAAACTTCTTCATATTTCAAAGTACAACAATATCTATAAAACTCCATCAAATGGGAATAAGGATTTTCAATCTCCAATCCTCCAAACTGAGTTTTCTGAACCATGGAAACAAAAGATGGTTTGAGTATAAAATTTCTTGCTTGTATGTAAGGGTAAACAATTGCTCCCATTTGTTTTGCAGACTTTGGAGCTCCATAATCTCCTAGTGACTTGCACACCATGTTTAGATATTCTTGTTCTTCGATTCGCCTTTGCAGAATTTTTCTTTTATGGAAAGTTCTATCAATCTCAGGGTCAAAAGGAAAGAATTCCCCTGCAAAGTTAGATCTTCGCATACACAAGAATAAGATGGCAAATGGCAATTCGACAGAAAAAGAAAAATAGAAGAATAAAAAATGCAGAATTGAATTTGTACAAAAAGAATTAACAAGAAGTGAAAGTTATACAAGAAAGTAAAAACAGAAACCTAATGATTAGTTACAACCATGCAATATGAAAGGAAAACAAATGTTATGTTTAGTCTAACTCAATTGATAATTCCTAATATTATAGCGCAGTCCCCGGCAACAGCGCCAAAAACTTGTTACGCTCCGCAAGTGTACGGAAATGTCGCAAGTAATATAAAAGATTATCGTATCCACAGGGATTGGAATAAGCACTAGAAATGTCTTAATGCGAATTAGCTAAACAACTATCCAATCGTTTCAAAAGCAAAGTAAAGGTAAACAAGTCTAATCTTAAAGATCAACAAACAAGAATTTAGTGTTTTGGGTTATGATAAAGGGAGATTCTAGGAGTTTCGGTTTCTTTGTAAGGTTTCTTGAATGTAAATGGTTCACCAATTCTTATCCCTCAATTGCCAAGCACTTGTAGAAAGTTGCCGGTTCTCTCTTGCAATAGATAACCGGCTAAGGACTGAGAAATGTATCTAAATATGATCAATTAGACGTGAACCTACGTTGTCCTTACACAGAAGCGCACCTATTACTATGCCTTCCTCGGATATCAACATAAAAGCCCACAACTTATTAATCTATCAAGATACAAGAAACTAATCACAAAATCCACCCTACTCTCTTGAATATTCCTATTTCCTCTTCAAGATTATCTCTCAAACGTCCTTACACGGGCTTGCACCTGTCACGTGGATCCCTCGGATGATCGAGTGAGAGTTTATCTTTACAAAGTCCACAAGAAATCCAAATAATCAATCAAGAATGAGAATTAAGCACAAATCACCATCAATCATTCAAGATCTAATTGATACAAGCAAGACAATGTCATTGAAACAAGAAAATGGCAAATCCATAAGAGATTACATCAATCCATCATACAAATACTCCCTTAATCCTATAATACAAGATCTACTCCATGAATCGAGGAAGAAAACCCAAAGAAATAAAGATTACAAGCATTTCTTAAATCCCCAATCTAAGAAACCAAGAAGAGGGGGAAAGAGAAAACTTATCTACGAAGAAGCCTCGTCTTCAGATCCAATCCTCGCTCCGGAGTCGAAATCGTCAAGATCTCCCTTAGAATCGCCCAGAAATCCTCCCAAGAATGGGAGGAAACCACCAAATCTTTCCTTCTCCCAAAAGGGGAGAGATCCCCTTTCAATTCATGAAGGAGGGCTTAAATAGAGGAGGGAATCGGGCGCCACACGGCCCCGTGACACGGCCGTGTGAGATCCACACGACCATGTCCAGTTCCTTCTCTGCCAATGCTGCACGGCCGTGTGGTGCACACGGCCAAGGCCCTCCTGCTCTCTGGAAATGCTACACGGCCGTGTGGTGCACACGGCCACAGCCTCCTTGGTCTCTGGAAACCTCACACGACCGTGTAGATCCACACGGCCATGTAAGGCTTCTGCTATGGTTGGCTTCAAATCTTGACACGGCCGTGCGAGGTTCACACGGCCATGTCATCTTCCTCTTCTGTTGGTGCCAAACTCCACACGGCCCGAGCTGCATACCAGTGCAGGGCCGTGTGAGGTACACGGCCCGGTACTTTCTCCCTTTGTTTCCTCCAAGGCTTGCCCAAAGATGTAGATTCTTCACCAAATCGACTCCTATGCACAGAAAATGCACAAAAAGCAGATCTCCGAACCAAAAGAGTAAATATGCTAAAAGGAAAGCTGGAAGTATAAAAATGCATAGATCAAACATGCTCAAAGTATGTAAATGTGCGTAAAAACATGCATAAAAGTGTATATAATCTACGCACATCATCCATCCATAGGCTCTACTCGCATTCGCACCTGATCCACAGGCTTTGCTCTCGATTGCTTTCAGTCTCTCGGGATCTGCGCCCGTCTCGGCTCACAGAGCCTTTGCTCCCATTGCGCTCGATCCATGGGCTCTGCTCCCATTCTCATTTGGTCTCAGGTTCTGTGTCTATCCACCGTACTTGCTTCGCACCCACTTGGCATTCTTTTGATCACCCGGTTGGCCTTCTCTTAATCGACCAATCAATATCGCTTGGCTATCTACTCGGTTGCTCGCTTTGTACCGGTCGGTATTTTTTTCGGTCGCGCTCATGGCTTTGCTCGCCCATCATTCTCTTTATTGCTCGGTCGCGATTTCCTGTCGCTCAGTCAACATTTTTATCAGTCACACCCACATCTCCGCATGACCATCATTCTCTCGATTACCCGGTCGAGATTTTTAGATTGCCAGGTCTACATTTTTCGATTGCCCGGTCGTGATTTATTGACGCTCGATCAGTATTTTTCTCGGTTGCGCTCACGGCTCTGTTCGTCCATCTTCTCTCTATTGCATGGTCGTGATTTATTGTCTCTTGGTCGACATTTTTCTCAATCGTGTTCACATCTTTGCTCATCCATTGTTCTCTCTATTGCTCAGTCGCGATTTACTGTCGCTCCGTCAGTATTTTTCTCAGTCACACTCACGGCTTCGCACGACTATCATTCTCTCGATTACCCGGTCGAGATTTTTAGATTGCAGGTTGGCATTATTCGATTGTCCTATCGTGATTTATTGACGCTCGGTCAGTATTTTTCTCGGTTGCGCTCATGTCTCTATTCGTCCATCATTCTCTTTATTGCCCGGTCGTGATTTATTATCGCTCGATCGATATTTTTCTCGGTCACGCTCATGGCTCCTTGTCCATCATTCTCTCTATTTCCCGGTCGTGATTTATTGACGCTTGGTCGATATTTTTCTCAGTCGTGCTCACGGCTCTGCTCGTCCATCATTCTCTCTATTGTCTGGTAGCAATTTATTGACGTTCGGTCAGTATTTTTCTCGATCGTGCTCACGGCTCTACTCGTCCATCATTCTCTCTATTGCTCAGTCGACACTTTTTGATCACTCAATCACGATTACTGTCGCTCGGTCTGCATTTTCTCGATCACACGAGTGGTTTCATTCCTCGTTCTCTTTCCACCCACTCAGCATTGTCATGACTGTTAGCATCTTTGTAGCCGCCCGATCAGTATCACTCGACTGTTCACTTGACTCAGCATCGTTAGATCATTCGCTCGATATTGCTCGATCTCTTTCTCGATATGCAACTGATCGTCTGCTTGGCGTACTCTCGGTACTATTTTTTGTTGCTCGGCTGGCACTTGTCTTGCACATTGTTTTGCCAGGCGATCACCATTCGTTGCTATTCGTTTGATGTCATACGACAAGCCTAGCGATCGAGCTCTACATTCAGGATGAATTTTGCTTTTCATTTGGCTAGGTTTAGTCAGTCGAACTTGCACCTCCTTCGACTAGACTTGAAGGGGAGGCTTGTGATATGGATATATGGGGAGGACCCTAGTGGAAATAGGGGGAGGAAGGAGGGCATTGATGTCTTTTCACTATTTAGGGCTTAAAGGAAGGGGGAAGGTTTTGTTGCATTGGGGCTCTCTCTTCGGGGAATTTCTCCACCGCCAACAGGAACGAAGGGGCTTTTCTTCGTGTTGGTGGGACCGCCACCACAACCATGGGACATACGCCGCCATCCCTGTTCAGCGCCACCTCGTCAGAGGCTCTCGCCGTCACCTTGCCGAAAACCTCATACGCCGCTCTCTCTCACTTCTTCATCTCTCTTGGTTGCGTTTTGGGTGCCACCATAGGTGGAACGTGAGCTCCGTCGGAACCCATCAGTCGACGCTGGCGGCCGCTCCCCTTCTTCTCTTTATGCCACCGTCGCTGTGCGGAACTACGCGAGGACATCGTCATCCCTTCCTCTTTCTTCTACGACCAGGTTGCCGCTGACGAGTGCTCGTCATCTCCCTTGCTGCTGGCGGCATGCTATGTCATCGCTTCCCCACTCGAGTATAGCCGCCTCCACTACCGGACAGGACCGACCTTCGGATGCTGACGCCTAACACTGACGTTGCTTCCCTCGTCCCTTGACGCACGTTGTTGATCCCTCACACGAATACCACATCCTTTACTCTATCTCTAGTTGGTCGACTGTACATCTTCCCTTCTCTTCTTTCCGGCAGCCACAGCTGCTCGCCGGTGGCCTCCTCTCCGCTGTTTACAGTCGGACGACGCCGCCGCCTCCCCCTCTATGCACCGGCAGTCCATGCATCATATCCCTTCTCTCGGCACGCCGATAGCCTGTGCATCGCCGACGACACCCACGCTGTCAGATCCGACCACTCGACACTCACGTCTCTCGGAGTTCTTAGTCGCTATTGCTGTCCTCGGCCTTTGTGCCATTATTGTGTTCTGGCCTTCGCGTCGATCCAGCTTGTGCACTATGTTCCAACCTACGCACTGATCTCGTCTGTGTATCGTGTCTTGGCCTATGTACCGCTATTATCTCCCGGTCTGCGCGTCGTTATTATCTCTCGGCTTGCGTACCGCTATTATCTCCCAGCCAGTGCATCGCTATTATCTCCCGACCTGCGCGTCACTATTATCTCCTGGTCTGCATGTTGTCTTCCGGATCCAGGTCGCATTCGACTCTGTGCCGCTAGACCCAGCTCCGCATTCGACTCTCGTTCATTTACTCTTCTGAGTCATAACAACTCGAGCAACGTCCCATCCGAGAGCACCCCTCTGGGCCAGGGTACGTTCTCCGTACTCACTCCACATTCATTTCATTATTACGCATCTTAATTTGTTACTTATATATTCATTGGATCTGCCTCGAGTATCGGAGTACCAGGGACCGGGGCGACCCGATCATTGGCTGTATGTAGCATTGACCAGAGGACTTTTGAAGACTTGATCAACATAGAAGCCATCTCAGCATACCCCTCCGAGTCATCGCAATTCAATCAACATTCTATCCACCTCACTCGACGGTTCGTCTGACTCAGATTCCGGATAGGATCAAGGTATAAATTAGTTTAGAAGACATGGGAGCTCCTTAAGAAATTACTTCTCATATTTTTTTTTTCCAAAACTTCAATTACAAGATATTTCTTTAGTATCAGTATTTGTGTCTGAACTTCATATAATTATAATTGTGTCTCAAACTAAGTAGAATCACTTCTATCTATAATGATTTGAGTTCTATAGAGTGCGTGAAAAATGTAAATGTTATTGCTGCTTTTTATAATGAATACCTCTCAATCATGTCTTTAATGCTTGACAGATTTCTCTATTCTCCTATAAGGACAAATATCAGCTATCTGCCCTCATGATCTCTATCATGATTACTCATGTTGTATGCCATTGATCACCTCTTGCCTTAGTCTCCAACTCACTATTGTCTCTTTTATTTTACTCTAGTTGCTATAAATCTCCTCATGCATTAGCATCCAACTCGCCATCTTAATTTCTTGCCATCGTCCTCTCCACAAAGACTCTATCAAGACATCCTCATAACCATATCTTGAGTTCCTTCAAGCCTATCTTCTCTCTTAGGAGGAGTCATGAAAAAAAAAGGTCAAGGTAGAAGAATACTTAGAGTTATTAAAAAAATAGTTAATAAAAATAGTGATTTTAATAAAAACTTATTAAAATGTATTTTAATAATAATAGTGATTTTTTTTCATAAAGCAAGTACACCTTTGATCTCAATCAACAAAGTTTTCTTTATAATTCAACTCTTAACAATTTGTTTAGTGTGGTGAAATTTTCTATTATGTTTACATTTTAATTCACTTTCCACTTCTCCGCGAGTTTTAATGGGAGTGAGTCATCTAGAATCAATTCAAAGAACTTAAATGAAATCACTAGAGAATTTAACATATACAATTATGATTCCTCGAATTAGAATGAAACACGCAAGAGTGTTTCAAGTTAAGACTTAGCCATCTTAGAATTAGGTGCCAATGGACATAGGTGGTAAAGACAAGTGAGACTGAAGAAGTCCAAAATGAAAATATTATAGGCAGAGAAAAACTCCAAGAAAATGTCGGCATCTTGTAACTTGGTTTGGTATCAGTACAAAAGGCTAGTGCCATGTGGCTCCATTTTGTTGTTATCAACTATCCGCAAACTACAATATCGACTCACCCTACACACATTTGTCCTTTATTCACATGGCATGGACATTGTGTACAAGGTGAATAGACACATTGTTGGGACAAAAATAATAGGGTGACACAATTAAAAGAAATATGAAATGAGTGCTCATTTTCTAAAAAATATTAAAAGAGCGCTTTATCATATATTTTATCCTATCACCTTTTATTCCAACGTTTTTTTGTATATTAACTACTGATAGTTACAATAACACATAAAATTATTTAGTTGTTATTATTATGGTCGATTTGTGGCTACGCTTACAATACTAATAAGAGGATTTATTAGGTATTCATCTCAAGAAGAGGTGACTAATATAAAGATTTACACTCGATGTACTCTCCACTAAGAAAAACACTCATTATCGGTAACTATCAGAGGTGGAGAAACTTCGTACAACACTCACATAACAAGATATAACACACATAAGAAGAAAAATACAAGAATACAAATAAAAACCTTCTTCTTGCTCTCTTGTTGCTTGTTGATGCCTCTTTAACCTTGGAAGTGCACCTGCACTCGTCTCCACGAGCTTCCAAGAACTGGCGATGAATGTCGAGGAAGAACGTCTGTGAATCGGGAGAAGAGATGCGAAAATGAAGGCTCGCCACATTTTTATACCTTGCACTTCTAGGGCTCCCAATCGATTGGGCTTACTCCCAATCGATTTCAACGTCAGATCAGCGCGATCCCAGCCGTCCAAAATCTGCATCCCGCGCAACAATCAAATCCCAATTGATTGGTTGATCAATTGGGGAGGCTTGAATCGATCGACAGATCGATTTAGAGCGCCTCCGTTCTCACGCTGGAAAAGCTTGAATTGATTGACCAATCGATTTAGACTTTCTCGCGTCTTCATGAGAATCTAGCCCCAATCGATCGACTGATCGATTGGCGGCGCCCAATAGATCGACTGATCGATTGGGGAAGCTTCTGTGCCCACGATTCAGGCTCTCAATTGATCGGTTGATCGATTGAGCCAGCCTTCACTCGCGACACACCTTCAATCTATCGGCTGATCGATTGAACCATAGTTCAATCGATTGGTTGATCAATTGACTTCCCTTTGACTTGCTTAAACAAGTCTAAGGTTCCCAAATCTAACATCCTGTCAATCGTGACCTATTGGAACTCCTTATGCCTAGCATCCGGTTAACCCTGACCTACCGGGACTTCTTCGCCAAGTGTCCAGTCAACCCTTTGATCCACTTGGACTTTTCTCCTCATGCCAAGTGTCTGGTCAACATTGACCCACTTGGACTTACCGTCTCGTGCCAAGTGTCTAGTCCTCCATGACCCACTTGGACTTCCACCATATGTCCGGTCACCCTTGACCCATTTGGATTTTCTCGTGTCAAGTATCCGGTCAATCCTTTGACCTACTTGTGCTTCCCAACACCAGGTGTCCAGTCAGCCTTGACCCACCTGGATCTCCACATCCCTGTCTTTATTCACCAGGTCTTTCCATCTGCCTAGCTTCACTCACTAGGACTTTTCATTCGCCTAGCTTTAGTCACCAGGATTTTCCATCTGCCTAGCTTCACTCACCAAGGCTTTCACCTAGCTTCACTCACTAGGATTTTCTCACTGCCTGGCTTCACTCACCGAGACTTTCACCTGCCTAGCTTCACTCACTAGGTCTTTCACCTAGCTTCACTCACTAGGATTTTCCAACTCCCTAACTTCACTCACTAGGTCTTTCACCTAGCTTCACTCACTAGGATTTCCAATTGCCTAACATCCAGTTAGGACTTTCCCAGTCAAGTATCCGGTTAACCTTTTGACCTACTTGACTCTTCTTCACATCAGACTGGTTAAACCTTGACCAGAAGGGAATTGCTCCAACAATCATCCCAATCGGACGATTGCTCCTACAATCTCTATATATTGTCAAACATCGAAACCCAAACATCAAAACTCAAGCTTGAGCCAACTCAAGCTCGAGCCAACTCAAGCTCAGTAAACCTGATCAACCTGACCCAGGGGATATTACACCAACAATCTTCCCCTTTTGATGTTTGATAATACCTTTAAATTAGACTAATCCCATAGCCTCAACTTTTTCTTCATGCCAATGCATGAATAAGGGTTTCCTTCATTCTCTCCCTTTCCAAGAGAGCATTCTCCCCTAAACTTTCCTAGAGGGGCTCAAGACCTAACTTAAATCCTACATTCTCCCTTATTGGCACACATCAAAAACTCTCCCCTTAAAGAGTTACCCAACGTTGTTCACAACCTCACATGTTGTTCACAACACTACAATGAAGGTCTCATACGCTTCATTGTATCCAATGCTCACCCTTAAGCATTAAACCTCTTCACAATGCTCATCCTAGAGCATTCATCATTCCAACAATGAAGGTCACATATCCTTCATTGTATTCAATGCTCACCCTTGAGCAGTAATCCACTTTATAATGCTCATTCTTGAGCATTCACAACTTAACAACGAAGATATCCACTCTCCATTATTTTTCAATGCTCAACCTTGAGCATTTACTCTAAAGAAGGTTAACCACCTTCCAAGGTGTATGAAAAAAAAATTAATTTTCATGTCCTTAAAGAGCAACTCCCCCTAAAGACATGCTCCAAACTTCTGTCATTGCACCAACAATGACTTAGAGTTCCTAAATCTTTAGGAAATCTAAAAACTAAGTTTTGAGGTTTAAGTATCAATATTTGAATACAAACCTCAACCTAAACTCTAATTTAGTGATCCTTAACCATTTCTCCTTATTTTCATCATGAAAACTACCCTTAAATGTATATAAATATATTCCAAGGGTTTAGGAGTGGTTAATAAGGCTAAAAATGACTTAAAGTGCTAAAATAAGGCTTTCCCAACCAAAATCAGTCTTTTCAATCGATTGGGTTGAGACTCAATCGATTGCCACTTGCTCAATCGATCCACTGATCGATTCAGCGAGGTTCTGTTCGTAAAAAAACTACGTGAATCAATCCACTGATCGATCCAGCTGGGGTTGAATCGATCGGCTGATTGATTCAACGAGCTTCTGCTGTGATGATACCTTTCTCAATCGATCGCCCAATCGATTGAGATACTCCAATCGATCGGGTGATCGATTGAAGCTGTGATTTCCTGAAAGTGAATTTTAACGAAATTTAGAAATGCTTCAAAAATTCAGCAAAATTCTAAAAATCATAAAAACTCTTGTAGACATTATTTAGGGTATATACTATTAAGGAAAAATAGCTTTATAAGAAAATACATCTTATTTTCAAATATTGAAACAACTTGAAAACTTACAAAAGCTTCAATATTTTCTTCAAGTTTGTGTTTAACTTTTCAATGATGATTACTATCAAAAGATAACCTTCACCAAAGTTTTTCAAAGTATATTTAAAATATTTTTTAAAACCAATTTCCAACCATGTTCTTTGGGCTCAATGCACATGACTTGTACATTAGCGTTCCCAATGATTGGAGTACACATAACTCTTTGTTTTGATGAAGTCAAAACTCAACTAGATGCACTAAATCAACATCTTGAGTTTTGTTCATCATCCTAGCATCTCACTTGTATTAGTGTGTACTAAAACATATACAAGTCACCTTATAGTTTTTGTGAAATGTAGATTTTGGTTTTGCCCTAAACTAGGGATCATGCATATCTATCTAGGTATTTTAGAAATTTAGAACATCCACCTAGGATGTCACTTGTTAGTAAATGTCATTGTCCTTATTTACAAGAAAACTAAAATGATGCATGATGACTTATGGTATATATCAAAATAAAATAATTTTCAAAAGAAAATATACTATTACTACAAGATGTATGTATGACATGACATGGTATTTTTATTTGCTTTTCATAATAAACATGAATGCAACATATGATGTCATGACATATGATGGGCAAACAATCATAGTAAATTAGTATAAATAAAATATACCTAGATAACCTATCTAAGTATCCTTGATCCTTGCTAAATTAAAATCTAATCCTAGATTGCCCATATTTTCATAAGAAATTGCCAAACCCCAACTTGGCATTTCTTTTTCTCTTGGTTAGTTGTGCCAATTTAAATTAAATCTAATTCCTCAAATTTTGGCACCTTTTACTCTTCCAAAGAGTAACCACTTAAATTAAGACTTAAATTTGCCCTTAACTTCATAAGAAAATACCAAAATCCCAACTTGGAATTTCTTATGCTTTTCTCAAGTGTGCCAATTTAAATTAAGTTCAATTCCTCAAATTTTGGCACATTTTACTCTTCCAAAGAGTAAACAATAATCCATTTCATTTTCAAAGGTTAACACTAACCTTGAAAATGCTTTCCAAGTGTCAACCTCATCAAGGTTGAGTTAACTACCCTTCCAATTTGAGTTGACACTCTCTAACCCATCTAGGGGGTAGAGAAGATGGTCCTAGGAACCCAACACTTATTGGTGCTCCATGGATGTTCTAAGTATTCACTAGGGATAACTTCTCCTGATACCTTCCTAATGACCTTTCTAGGCTTGTTAGAAGCCTTGGTCACCTTCTTTAGATCAACTCTAGGGATAACTTCCCTTGTGACCTCCTTAGTGACTTTTTTAGACTTCTTAGAAGTCTTAGTCACATTTGTTGTTGCAAAGATACTTTTAGGGATAACTTTCTTTGTATCTTTGACTTGACCCCTAGAGCTAGGGTTGGTTCCATAACTATATGGAACTTTATGATAAGAAGAAACATCCTTCTTGGCTATGTGTTTATATCCCAAACCTCTATGACCATTGGATGATTCTTGTCTAACTCTCCCTATGTTATGCTTATTTTGACCTTTAATAATATTTTCATTTTCTTTAGGGTCTTTTCTAATTTATCAAGCCCTGACCTCAAGGCTTGGTTTTCCAACCTTAAATCCTTAGATTTTGATTTTTCTTGATTTCTATAAGCATTTCTATTTTTAGGCCTATAATTAAAATCTCTAGAGTTATTGCCTAATTTGTCTACCTTTCTATCCTTAGGTGTGGTAGTCTTAGCATGATAGGGCACATGATTTTTCTTAATTCTATCATGCTTCCTATTTTCATGATAAATAACATTAAAATGATATAAACTATTCCTAACATGTTTTTTATCATTACTTAAAGGGATAGGCTCAATAAATGATACCTTGGGTTTGCTCTTGAGAGCTCACCCTTGACTTGAGCTTCCTCCCTAGACTTTGAACGATTTCTTTCCCTTTGGACATTGACTCTGATAATATCCTTTTTGATGATACAAGAAACACACAATGTGTTCCTTGCTCTTCTTTGTCATGGGGGCGGTCTCTTTGGGCTTCTCCTTGTTGGTTAGTCCTAGGAAAACGTACCGGTTCTAATATACAAAATTTTTTTGTACAAGTGTCGAACCTTTCCTTAAATAACCTATTGTGTTTTTTAGAAGTTAAATTAGGAATCGCAGATGGAACTTAACATCATTGATTCCAAATTTAACTTATCTGTTCATAATGGTTTAGATTTGAATCGCAAGCGGAACTTAACACTATTGATTCAAATCCACCTATGTTATTAATTTCATTAAATATTAATTTCCAAAATTGGCTTCCAGGACTGCATGGCGAGGCACATGGCCTTCTTGGATATGGGAGTAACCACTACCGCCTAGACAAAACATTTTAAGGAAAGCTAATATTTAATTTCCTTAAATAACTCTAGGTTAACCAAAAAGAACAATCAAATCACAAATTCGAAAAATAAGAAAACACAAATTCGAAAAACTAATTCGAAGAACTAGATCTAATGCCTCTTGTGTTTGGTATTTCCAAAAATAACTATACAAAGAAAACTAGTATGATGCAGAAAATAATTACTAGATATATCTTTCTTTGTAAGCAAATAACCTCTTGATCTTCTATCGTATTCCTCTTCTTATCCCGGATGTTGTGTGGGCAACGATCTACCGAGATGAGAACCACCCAAGCCCTTCTCATTTCTTCCAAGTTTCGGCCACCTTCTTTTCTTCAAGGGATGAAGAACTTAGACCACCAACCAATCTCCAAGGGATGCTAGGAAATAAAGCCTCCTTCTTCTTCTTCTTCCTCAAGTAAAATCCGGCCACCAACCAAGCTCCTAGAGAAGTTGCCGCCGGCCACAAGAAGAAGAGAAGAGGGAGAAGCTAGGACCTGTTAGAATCGATGGTCGCGGCTAGAGAGGGGGGTGTGAATAGCCGACCCCAAATCTTCGTTTCTTTCTACAAGTTGACGTTAGCGCAGCGGAAAATAAAAATAATAGAAACGAAAGCGGAGAAATCAAACCTCAACACGCGTCGATGTAACGAGGTTCGGAGATATACTCCTACTCCTCGGCGTGTCCGTAAGGTGGACGAAGCCTATCAATCCGTCGGTGGATGAGTCCCCGGAGAACCGGCTAATATATATACTCCTTCTGGGTGGAGAAACCTCGCCACAATCTTTCTTGCACCAGCAAGAATAGGAGTACAAGAATACACAAGAAGAAGCAACAATATGAATGTAAAAACAAACAATCTTGCCTTCTCGTCGGCTGTTGATGAAGCAGCAACTTCACGGGCCAAATACAGCAGCAACTGTTGGAGATCCCAGCCGAGGAAGCTCACGCGAAGCTTCAGCTAAGAAGAGCTCAGCAAAGCTCAGCAACAGCAAGCTCTTACAGAAGCAAGAGGTAGCAGCTGAGGAGAGGAAGAAGAAGAAGTATTGCTGTAGAAGCCCTTGATCTCCTTTTATAACCTGCAAAGAAGAAGACACATAAACTAGCCGTTGTGTCGCAACGGCTAGGGCCTGGAACGATCAGGCACACTCCTGATCGGTCTAGGAGTGTTCTGATCGGTCTTGGGGACCGATCAGGCTAAGCCTGGACCGATCAGGCTATGTCCTGATCGGTCCAGGAGGAGTCTGATAGGTCCCTGGACCGATCAGCCTTTCTCCTTCTGCTTCTTCTGTTTGCTTTCTGATCGGTCTCCAGACCGATCAGATAATCCACAAAAGCATTCTGTTTGGTTACTGATCGGTCACCAGACCGATTAGCCGAGCTACCGAGCTACCGAGCCCTCTCTGACCTAGTCTGAAGAACGAGCTACCGAGCCCTCTTCGACTTCGTCCGGTCCAGAGAATGAGCTACCGAGCTACCGAGCTACGAGCTACCGAGCCCTCTCCGACTCCATCCGGTCCAGAGAATGAGCTACCGAGCCCTCTCTGACCTAGTCCGGAGAGCGAGCTGCAGAGCTACGAGCTACCGAGCTACCGAGCTACCGGGCTACCGAGCTACCGAGTTACCGAGCCCTCTCCGACTCCATCCGGTCCAGAGAACGAGCTACCGAGCCCTCTCTGACCTAGTCCGGAGAGCGAGCTGCCGAGCTACGAGCTACCGAGCTACCGAGCTACCGAGCTACCGGG
This sequence comes from Zingiber officinale, assembly GCF_018446385.1. Classification (NCBI taxonomy): domain Eukaryota; kingdom Viridiplantae; phylum Streptophyta; class Magnoliopsida; order Zingiberales; family Zingiberaceae; genus Zingiber; species Zingiber officinale. The sequence continues at coordinate 19,887,945 of NC_055992.1, forward strand.
CTACCGGGCTACCGGGCTACCGAGCTACCGAGCTACCGAGCCCTCTCTGACTTCCCATGCCAAGTTTCCATACTTGGACTTCTCCTGTGCCAAGCTCCCTGCTTGGACTTTTCCGTGCCAAGTCTCCATACTTGGACTTTTCTCGTGCCAAGCTCCCTGCTTGGACTTTTCACCAGATGTCTGGTCAACCTTGACCTATCTGGATTTCCCTTGCCTGGCTTCACTCACCAGGACTTTCCAAATGCCTGGCTTCACTCACAGACTTTCCAACCGCCTCGGCTTCACTCACGGGACTTTCCATCCGCTGGCTTCACTCACGGGACTTCCAAACCGCCTAGCTTCACTCACTAGGTCTTTCCCGCCGGCTTCACTCACCGGGACTTTCACTTTCACCTAGCTTCACTCACTAGGATTTTCACCGGCTTTACTCACCGTGATTTCTCAACCGCTGGCTTCACTCACCGTGACTTTCCGAATCGCCTGGCTTCACTCACTGTGACTTTCCCAACCGCCTGACTTCACTCACTAGGACTTTCCATCTGCCTTGCTTCACCACGGACTTCCAAACCGCCTAGCTTCACTCACTAGGTCTTTCCCCTGCCTGGCTTCACTCACCGTGACTTTCACTTTCACCTAGCTTCACTCACTAGGATTTTCACCGGCTACTTCACGGATTTCCATCCGCCTGACATCCCAGTTAGGACTTCCCAGTCAAGTATCCGGTCAACCTTGACCTACTTGACTTTTCTTCATCCAACCTTATCAGACCCTGATCAGTATCTCTCCGCATGGACAACTGCACCTGCATTGTCCATGTCTACATGTCTTTCTGTATTGTCAAACATCGAAACCATGACCAAGGTTTACGCTTGGTCAACTAGGTCAACCTTGACCTAGTGGATATTGCACGAACAATCTCCCCCTTTTTGATGTTTGACAATACCTTTAAGATAGGCTAATCCAATAGCCTCAACTTTCCTCATGCCACTAGGTAATTACATTTTCCTTCTAAGAAGGCAACCTCCTTCTTAGATAATGAAGGTCTAACTTAAACCCTTCATTCTCCCCCTATTGACACACATCAACAAACTTTCCCCCTGAAGAGTAAGTTATCGTTGTTCACAACTTCACTCGTCGTGATCAACAAGCTCTCCCACTAACTCCAATGTTCTTCCTTGAACATTCTCTAGACATTCTTCCCCTTTTTGACACACATCAAAAGGAGTGAATCGAGGTCAAGAGTTTCTTCCTAATGAAAGTCCCATACCTTTCATTGAAACCCTTAATTTCCCCCTTGAAACTAAATTCAACAATTAACTTAGTGATAATCTCATATCACTCATCCTCAAAAATTTCGACGAGTAAAAACTCCCCCTAAAAGTCAACTCCTCCTTGACTAATAGGTAAAACTCCCCCTAAAGGTCAACTCCCCCTTGACCATTGCACCAACAATGTCTTGGAGAGTTTCAAACCTTTAGAACTCTAAAGCACCACTCCCATAGCTGCAATTTCAGACAAACAGTCGAAAAAAACAGCATTGGCACGCCCTGATCGGTTACCAGACCGATCAGGCTCCCTCTGGATCGGTCCAGTGACCGATCCAGGCTCCCCTAGACCGATCAGAAACCCTTCTGATCGGTCCACAAACCTGATAAAGGTCTGATAAGTTCTGATTTCTCTCCATGAAATTCAGAAACCTCTAGAAAATTACAGAAAATTCCAAAAATTGTGAAATTTTGAGGATACATTCCTCATAACATATACTATCATGGAAAAATAGTTTTCTATGAAAATAACTTCCATTTTTCAATCTTGATACAAAGTTCAAAAGTCTTTGAAATAGCTCAAAGTTAACTTATCTTTGTATCAACTTGTTCAATGATGAATGCTATCACTAGAAAAGCTTCATCAAGGTTTTTCAAATCAATTTTGAAAAGATTTTAAACCCTTTAATTTGGGACCACAATCTTAGGGCTAAATGTACATGACTTGTACACAAGCTTTCCCTATGATCCCCCAATTAGAATTAGGCTCATCTATGTACAAGAACTATGCACCTTGATCCTAACTCACAATCCTAATATCTCACACACATCTAAGGTGTATCAAACACATCCAAGTCAATTTTGATGTGAGATATGGGTTTAGGTTAGTTTAATCTAAGTTCTCATGCATTTTTCTAAATAACAATTTGATCTCCATATCAAATTGTGTTTTAGTCCTTAAATCAATTTCATTGATCATTAATGCACAAGATGATGACATGGCATATAATTGTATCATAAATGGAAACATGTGCCAATGTCATGATGTCATGGCATAAAGTATGAAACTTAAATAAAGCATGACATTTAACTAACCTAAGCATTATCATGACATTTTAAATGATCATAAAATAAATATGATGTCATGACATGGCATATGGCAAACAATATATGGCAAATAACATGTAAAGGTATAGAAGATACCTAATTCTAGCCTTAATTGCCATTTTTGATAGTTTTGATCATTTTGCCATAGGTTTTATATTCCTAAGTGTAATAGACCTAAAATCATATACCAAAGATTTTTAGATCACTATGTGCCAACTAGATTGATTCTAGAAAAATTCCTCAAATGTGGTTGGCACATCCTAAACACCTTAGGAATAATTTTCCATTTCATTTCCAAGGATTGATTACACCTTGAAAATTCCTAAAGTGCCACCTTTTGCCATGATTAGGTTAACTACATATTCAAGTAAGGTTGGCACACCCTAACTTATCTAGCGTGATGAAATCACGCTCCTAGGAACCCAATACCTATTGGAGCTCATTGGGTTCACTAAATATTCACTAGGGATGTCTTCCCTAGCAACCCTCCTAATGACCCTCCTAGGCTTTAAAGCCTTGGTCATTTGGGACTCATCAAGATCCACTCTAGGGGTGACTCCCCTTGTGACCTTGGTGATGGTCTTCCTAGCCCTAGATTTTATTCCATAATCGAATGGAACATTATGATAAGTGGGCTTGACCACTTGGGACTTAGGTTTGTGACCCAAACCTTTCTTGTCCTTGGACATTGGTTTTTGACCCTTAAACCCTAGAGATGACTTCTCCAAGTTCTTAAGAGCCTTTTCCAAAGTATCAAGTCTTGACCTCAAGACTTGATTCTCCTTCTCTAATACCTCAATTTTTAATTTTTCATTTTTCTTTGAGGTATTCCTAGGCATGTGTCTAGTTGTTTTGGGGTTTCTACCTAGATTTTCCTTAACCTTAGATGAATTAATCCTAGGGTTGGTATTTCTAGTGTTGTCCTTACCTAGACTAACATGCTTGGCACCTAAGCACATGTACTGGTTTCTAGGGTTATCATGCTTGTTATTATCGACAAGTACAATAAAGCTACTAGCATGTTTCTTACTATAATTGCAAGAATGAGCTTTAAATGTTACCTTAGGGTTTGCCTTAGCTCCCCCTATACACGTGCTTTGTCTCTTTTCCTTGCGAGGCTGCCTCCCCCTTGGACATTGACTCCTATAGTGTCCCCTTTGATTGCATTGAAAACACACCACGTGCTCCTTGCCTTTACGTATCGGGACTCCGACTTTCTTGACCTTTGGCGCCGGTGGGGACTTTCTAATCCTCTTTGGACACTTACTCTTGTAGTGCTCAAATTTCCTACACTCAAAGCACATTATGTGTAATTTGCTAGAAATTAAAATGCTTGAGTTACCTAGGTTTGAGGATGGATGAAAGCTCTCTTCTTCATCCCTTCCGGAGGTAGAAGCTTCTTCTTCTTCTTGCTCCGAACTTGAAAAGGAGCTCTCCTCCACTTCATCCTTAGATGTTGAGTGGCCCTCAACTTCTAATTCGACACTTCCATGATGTGAGCTACTTGGCTCACTTGACTCCTCCTCATGGCTTGAATTGGAGCTCTCCTCATGGAACTTCGCCAAGTTGTTCCACAACTCCTTGGCATCGTTGTAACCACCTATCTCACACAAGACATCATTAGGTAATGAAAATTCCAGAATTTTCGTTACCTCGTCATTGATTCTAGATCGGTGGATTTGATCCTTCGTCCACTTTTTCTTCTCGATAGGTTTTCCTTCTTCATCCATTGGAGGAGTGAAACCTACTTGGACACAACTCCAATTCTCAAGATTAGTCATAAGAAAATATTTCATTCTTACCTTCCAAAATGCGAAGTCGTCGCGATCGTAGAAGGGTGGAATCGTGATGTCTTCTCCAAGTAGATCCATTCTCTAGCTTGTGCTCCCTTGGGTGTTAATCCGTCGAAGAGCAACCTTGCTCTGATACCACTTGTTAGAATTGATGATCGCGGCTAGAGAGGGGGGTGTGAATAGCCGACCCCAAATCTTCGTTTCTTTCTACAAGTTGACGTTAGTGCAGCGGAAAATAAAAATAATAGAAACGAAAGAGGAGAAATCAACCTCAACACGCGTCGATGTAACGAGGTTCGGAGATATACTCCTACTCCTTGGCGTGTCCGTAAGGTGGACGAAGCCTATCAATCCGTCGGTGGATGAGTCCCCGGAGAATCGGCTAATATATATACTCCTTCTGGGTGGAGAAACCTCGCCACAATCTTTCTTGCACCAGCAAGAATAGGAGTACAAGAATACACAAGAAGAAGCAACAATATGAATGTAAAAACAAACAATCTTGCCTTCTCGTCGGCTGTTGATGAAGCAGCAACTTCACGGGCCAAATACAACAGCAACTGTTGGAGACCCCAGCCGAGGAAGCTCACGCGAAGCTTCAGCTAAGAAGAGCTTAGCAAAGCTCAGCAACAGCAAGCTCTTACAGAAGCAAGAGGTAGCAGCTGAGGAGAGGAAGAAGAAGAAGTATTGCTGTAGAAGCCCTTGATCTCCTTTTATAACCTGCAAAGAAGAAGACACATAAACTAGCCGTTGTGTCACAACGGCTAGGGCCTGGACCGATCAGGCACACTCCTGATCGGTCCAGGAGTGTTCTGATCGGTCTTGGGGACCGATCAGGCTAAGCCTGGACCGATCAGGCTATGTCCTGATCGGTCCAGGAGGAGTCTGATAGGTCCCTGGACCGATCAGCCTTTCTCCTTCTTCTTCTTCTGTTTGCTTTCTGATCGGTCTCTAGACCGATCAGATAATCCACAGAAGCATTCTGTTTGGTTACTGATCGGTCACCAGACCGATCAGCCGAGCTACCGAGCTACCGAGCTACCGAGCTACCGAGCTACCGAGCCCTCTCTGACCTAGTCCGAAGAACGAGTTGCCGAGCCCTCTCCGACTTCGTCCGGTCCAGAGAATGAGCTACCGAGCTACCGAGCTACGAGCTACCGAGCCCTCTCCGACTCCATCCGGTCCAGAGAATGAGCTACCGAGCCCTCTCTGACCTAGTCCGGAGAGCGAGCTGCAGAGCTACGAGCTACCGAGCTACCGAGCTACCGAGCCCTCTCCGACTCCATCCGGTCCAGAGAACGAGCTACCGAGCCTTCTCTGACCTAGTCCGGAGAGCGAGCTGCCGAGCTACGAGCTACCGAGCTACCGAGCTACCGAGCTACCGGGCTACCGGGCTACCGAGCTATCGAGCCCTCTCTGACTTCCCATGCCAAGCTTCCATACTTGGACTTCTCCCGTGCCAAGCTCCCTGCTTGGACTTTTCCGTGCCAAGTCTCCATACTTGGACTTTTCTCGTGCCAAGCTCCCTGCTTGGACTTTTCACCAGATGTCTGGTCAACCTTGACCTATCTGGATTTCCCTTGCCTGGCTTCACTCACCAGGACTTTCCAACTGCCTGGCTTCACTCACCAGGACTTTCCAACTGCCTGGCTTCACTCACCAGGACTTTCCATCTGCCTGGCTTCACTCACCAGGACTTCCAAACTGCCTAGCTTCACTCACTAGGTCTTTCCCCTGCCTGGCTTCACTCACTAGGACTTTCACTTTCACCTAGCTTCACTCACTAGGATTTTCACCTGGCTTTACTCACCAGGATTTCCCGACTGCCTGGCTTCACTCACCAGGACTTTCCAAACTGCTTGGCTTCACTCACCAGGACTTTCCGAACTGCCTGGCTTCACTCACCAGGACTTTCCATCTGCCTGGCTTCACTCACCAGGACTTCTAAACTGCCTAGCTTCACTCACTAGGTCTTTCCCCTGCCTGGCTTCACTCACCAGGACTTTCACTTTCACCTAGCTTCACTCACTAGGATTTTCACCTGGCTTTACTCACCAGGATTTCCCGACTGCCTGACATCCCAGTTAGGACTTCCCAGTCAAGTATCCGGTCAACCTTGACCTACTTGACTTTTCTTCATCCAACCTTATCAGACCCTGATTAGTATCTCTCCGCATGGACAACTGCACCTGCATTGTCCATGTCTACATGTCTTTCTGTATTGTCAAACATCGAAACCATGACCAAGGTTTACGCTTGGTCAACTAGGTCAACCTTGACCTAGTGGATATTGCACGAACAGGACCGACCATCAAGGAGGAAAAGAGAGGAAGAATAGTATAGAGTCGTTAGCCATTAAGGCACCTCTACCCCCTCTTTTATAATCCTTGGTCTTGGCAAATAAGGAAATTTAAATAAAAACTTCCTTAATTCTTTTGCCATGATTAAGAAAAATTAATTAATTAAAAAATAATTTTCTTTTCTTAAACATCATGGCCGACCACTTTAAAGCTATAAACAAGGAGAGTTTTAATTAATAAAAACTTCCTAATTTATCTTCGGAAATTTATAAAAAATTCTCCAATAAATTTTCCCTTAATGGTGGATTATAAAAAAGGAAATTTTATAAATTAAAATCATTCTTTTAAATATGTGGATAATTTCCAAAAAGGAAAGTTATCTTTAAAAATTAAAATCTCCTTTCAATCTACAAATAAGGAAAGATATCAAATCTTTTCTTAATCTTTTGTAGAAACTTATAAAAGAGATATTTAATTTTTAAACTCTCTTTTAAATCATGAACATGGTTAAAAAAGGAAAGTTTTCTTAAAATTAAACTCCACCTTTCAATCTACAAATAAGGAAAGATTTCAAATCTTTTCTTAATCTTTTGTAGAAAGCTATAAAAGGAAAGATTTAAATTTCAAACTCTCTTTTAAAACCATGATATCCACATAAGAAATAATTTTAATAAAAATCTCTTTTTATTTTTTAGTGGCCGGCCACCTAAGCTTGGGACCCAAGCTTTGGCTGACCACCTAAATTTAGCTTCACCATTAGCTTTGGCCGGCCCTAGCTTGGGCTCCAAGCTAGCTTGGCTGGCCACCTTAAGGTGGGTAGAAAGGTGGGTATAGGTGGATATAATTCTCTATATACAAGAGGCTACGATAGGGACCGAGAGAAGGAATTGATTTTGGTCTCCCGATGAAATTAATCTTCTCGTGTTCGCCCCGAACACACAACTTAACTTCATCAATAATAATTCATACCACTAAAGAATTATTATTGAACTACTGCACTAATCCCAAATTACATTTTTGGCTCCTTCTTATTATGAGTGTGTTAGTCTCCCTGTGTTTAAGATGTCGGATGTCTACAAATTAATTGAGTTACTAACAACTCATTTTAATTAATATCTCAGTCCAAGAGTAGTACCACTCAACCTTATCGTCATATCGGACTAAGTCCACCTGCAGGGTTTAACATGACAATCTTTATGTGCTCTGTTAGGTCCTTCGGATGCGGCTAGAGAGGGGGGGAGTGAATAGTCGACCCCAAATTCTCGTTTCTTTCTACAAATCGAGTTAGCGCAGCGGAAATACAATGTAGAAACGAAAGTGGAGAAGATCAAACCTCAAACACGATGATGTAACGAGGTTCGGAGATGATACTCCTACTCCTCGGCGTGTCCGTAAGGTGGACGAAGCCTATCAATCCGTCGGTGGATGAGACCCCGGATAACCGGCTACTATGAACTCCTTTTGGGTGGAGAAACCTCGCCACAATAACTCTTGCAACAACAAGATAGAAGTACACAAAATACAAAGAAGCACAAGACAATATGAATGTAAAACAAACAAGCTTGCCTTCTCGTCTGGAGATCCATTGATGAAGCAGCAGCTTCACGGATGCCAGCAGCAGGGAAGCTCACGCGAAGCTTCAAGAAGTACGAGCTCAGCAAAGCTCGCAGAAGGAAGAACTTGCAGAAGCAAGAAGAAGATCCTGTAGAGTCGCTTGACTCTTTATATAGCTGAACCTGCAAACCTGTGAAGGCAGAAGAAGACACAGAAGACCGAGATCTAGCCGTTGTCACTCACAACGGGTCTGACCGATCAGCCCACCGATCGGTCCACACCCCTATCCTGATCGGTCTTGGGACCGATCAGCTAGCCTGATCGGTCCAGCTATCCGATGGCTCAGACGGATAGTTTCCCTGGACCGATCAGCCTTTCTCCTTCTTCTCTTCGTTTGCTTCGATCGGTCTTCGCACCGATCGATAATCCATGTAGCATTCTGTTGTTCTGATCGGACGGCCACCGATCACCAGACACCGATCGGTCCCCAGATCGATCCAGAGCTTGGTTTTTCCCAATACCAAGTCCCAAGTCTCCCACACCAACATCCGGTCAACCTTGACCTGTTGGTACATCATGCTTAGCATCTGGTCACTCCCTTGACCTGCTAAGACTCCCCACCAAGTGTCCGGTCAATCCCTTTGACCCACTTGGACTTTTCTCTTCGTGCCAAGTATCCGGTCACTCCCTTGACCTACTTGACCTTCTCAACACCAGATGTCCGATCATCCTTGATCCATCTGGATTTTTCCTTGCCCGGCTTCACTCACCAGGACTTTCACCTAGCTTTACTCACTAGGGTTTCCAATCTGCCTGGCTTCACTCACCAGGACTTCCAAACTGCCTAGCTTCACTCACTAGGACTTTTACCTGGCTTCACTCACCAGGATTTTCCATCTACCTTCCTGGTCTAGAGAACGAGCTACCGAGCCCTCTCTGACCTAGTCTGGAGAACGAGCTACCGAGCCCTCTCCGACTTCGTCCGGTCCAGAGAACGAGCTACCAAGCCCTCTCTGACCTAATCCGGAGAATGAGCTACCGAGTCCTCTCCGACTTCCACATCAGGTCCAGAGAATGAGCTACCGAGCCCTCTCTGACCATAGTCCAGAGAACGAGCTACCAAGCCCTCTCCGACTTCCACATGCCAAGCTTCCATACTTGTACTTCTCCGTGCCAAGTCCCTGCTTGGACTTTTCCCATGCCAAAATCCCTGCTTGGACTTCTCGAAATAGATCAACTCAAGTCGGGTCAACTAGGTCAACCTTGACCAAGGGTTGCACTCACAACCTCCCAAGTTTTCCAATATTCTTGATACAACTCTTCTATTCTCGTCAAACATCAGAATAGAACTTTTCTATTCTCGTCAAACATCAAAATACAACTCGAGTCAGGTCAACCAGGTCAACCTTGACCTAAGGTTGCACCAACAATCTCCCCCTTTTTGATGTTTGACAAAACCCATAATCAAGTTAGGTTAAACCGATAACTTAACTTAGGTTTTCCAATGTTTTTCCTTGAACTTTCTTTGGACATTCTCCCATTCTCCCCCTTTTTGACACACATCAAAAAGAGTGAATCAAGGTCAAGAGTTTCTTCCTAATGAAAGTCCCATACCTTTCATTGAAACTCTTAATTTCCCCCTTGATACTAAGGTCAACAATTAACTTAGTGATAATCCCATATCACTCAAGTCTTTAGGAGTAAAAAACTCCCCCTAAAGGTCAACTCCCCCTTGACCAATAGGTAAAACTCCCCCTAAAGGTCAACTCCCCCTTGACCATTGCACCAACAATGTCTTGGAGAGTTTCAAACCTTTAGAAATCTAAACCACCAACTTCCATAGCTGAAATTTCAGTCAACAGTCGAAAAATCAGCATTTGGCACGCTCTGATCGGTCACCAGACCGATCAGCCTTCACTGGATCGGTCACCAGACCGATCCACACTCTCCTGGATCGGTCCTAGTGACCGATCCACACTTTCCTGGACCGATCAGAATCCTCTCTGATCGGTCCACAAGACTGATATCAGAATTTCTGATTTTCCTCCCGAAATTCAGAAACTCCTAGAAAATTCCAGAAAATTCCAAAAATTGTAAAACTTTGAGGATACATTCCTCATAACATATACTATCAAGAAAAAATAGTTTTCTATGAAAATAACTTCCATTTTCAAATCTTGATACAAAGTTCAAAAGATTTTGAAATAACTCAAAGTTAATCAATCTTTGTATCAACTTACTCAATGATGAATGCTATCACTAGAAAAGCTTCATCAAGGTTTTTCAAATCAACTTTGAAATGATTTTAAACCATTTAATTTAGGACCACAATCTTAGGGCTAAATGTACATGACTTGTACACAAGCTTTCCCTATGATCCTCAATTTCGAATTAGGCTCATCTAGGTACAAGAACTATGCACCTTGATCCTAACTCATGATCCTAATATCTCACACACATCTAAGGTGCATCAAACACATCCAAGTCAATTTTGATGTGAGATATGGGTTTAGGTCATCTTAGGCTAAGTTCTCATGCATTTTCTAAACAACAATTTGATCTCCATATCAAATTGTGTTTTTATCCTTAAATCAATTTAATTGATCATACATGCAAGAGATGATGACATGACATAAAATAATATTATAAGTGGAAACATGTGCCAATGTCATGATGTCATGACATAAAGTATGAAACTTAAATAAGGCATGACAAATAACTAACCTAAGCATTATCATGACATTTCAAATGATAGTAAATTAGATATGATGTCATGACATGGCATATGGCAAACAATATATGGAAAATAACATATAAAGGTATAGAAAATACCTAATTCTAGCTTTAGTTGTCATTTTTGATAATTTTGATCATTTTGCCATAAATTCTATATTCCTAAGTGTAATAGATCTAAAATCATATACTAAAGATTTTTAGATCACTATGTGCCAATTAGATTGACCCTAGAAAATTCCTCAAGTGTGGTTGGCACATCCTAATCACCTTAGGAATAAGTAAAATTTTAAATTTCATTTTCAAGGCTTGATTACACCTTGAAAATTCCTAAAGTGCCACCTTTTGCCATGATTAGGTTAACTACCTATTCAAGTAAGGTTGGCACACCCTAAACCATCTAGCGTGATGGAATCACGCTCTTAGGAACCCAATACCTATTGGAGCTCATTGGGTTCACTAAATATTCACTAGGGATGACTTCCCTAGCAACCCTCCTAATGACCCTCCTTGGCTTTAAAGCCTTGGTCATTTGGGACTCATCAAGATCAACTCTAGGGGTGACTCCCCTTGTGACCTTGGTGATGGTCTTTCTAGCCCTAGGTCTTGTTCCATAATCGAATGGAACATTATGATAAGTGGGCTTTGATTTTTGACCCTTAGACCCTTGAGTTGACTTCTCTAAATTCTTAAGGGCCTTTTCTAAATTGTCAAGTCTTGACCTCAAGACTTGATTTTCCTTTTCTAATACCTCAAGTTTTAATTTGTCATTTTTCTTTGAGGTATTCCTAGGCATATGTCTAGTTGTTTTGGGATTTCTTCCTAGGTTCCCCTTAGCCTTAGATGAGGTAATTCTAGGGTTAGCATTTCTAGAATTGTCCTTACCTAGGCTAACATGTTTGGCACCTAAGCACATGTATTGATTTCTATTGTTGTCATGCCTATCTTTATTGACAATTGCAACAAAACTACTATTAACATGTGTCTTATTCAAATTGCAAGAATGTGCCTTAAAGGTTACCTTAGGGTTTGCCTTAGCTCCCCCTATCGATGTGCTCGGTCTCTTGTCCTTGTGAGATTGCCTCCCCCTCGGACATTGGCTCCTATAGTGTCCCATTCGCTTGCATTGGAAGCACACCACGTGCTCCTTACCCTTGCGTATCGGGACTCCGGCTTTCTTGACCTTTGGCGCCGGTGGAGTCTTCCTAATCCTCCTTGGACACTTACTCTTGTAATGTCCATATTCCCTACACTCAAAGCACATTATATGTAATTTACTTGAAAGTAAATTTCTTGAGTTACCTAGGGTTGAGGATGGTTGTATGCTTTCTTCTTCATCCCTTCCGGAAGTAGAGGCTTCTTCTTCTTGCTCCAATCTTGAAGAAGAACTCTCCTCCTCTTCTTCCTTAGATGTTGAGTAGCCCTCAACTTCTAATTCCTTACCTCCATGAAGTGAGCAACTTGACTCACTTGACTCCTCTTCATGACTTGAATTGGAGCTTCCCTCATGGAGCTTGGCCAAGTTATTCCACAATTCCTTGGCATTGTTGTAACCACCTATCTTACACAAGATATCGTTAGGTAATAAGAATTCAAAAATTTTCATTACCTCGTCGTTGATTACGGATTGGTGGATTTGTTCCTTCGTCCACCTCTTCTTCTCAAGAATTTCTCTTTCTTCATCCCTTGGAGGAACAAAACCTACTTGTACACAATTCCAATTAACTAAGTTAGTCATAAGAAAGTACTTCATTCTTACCTTCCAAAACGCGAAGTCGTTGCGATCGTAGAAGGGTGGAATCGTGACGTCTTCTCCAAGTCCATCCATTCTCTAGCTTGTGCTCCCTTGGGTGTTAATCCGACGAAGAGCAACCTTGCTCTGATACCACTTGTTAGGTCCTTCGGATGCAGCTAGAGAGGGGGGGGGGTGTGAATAGCCGACCCACCCCAAATTCTCGTTTCTTTTTACAAATCGAGTTAGTGCAGCGGAAATACAATGTAGAAACGAAAGTGGAGAAGATCAAACCTCAAACACGATGATGTAACGAGGTTCGGAGATGATACTCCTACTCCTCGGCGTGTCCGTAAGGTGGACGAAGCCTATCAATCTGTCGGTGGATGAGACCCCGGATAACCGGCTACTATGAACTCCTTCTGGGTGGAGAAACCTCGCCACAATAACTCTTGCAACAGCAAGATAGAAGTACACAAAATACAAAGAAGCACAAGACAATATGAATGTAAAACAAACAAGCTTGCCTTCTCGTCTGGAGATCCGTTGATGAAGCAGCAGCTTCACGGATGCCAGCAGCAGGGAAGCTCACGCGAAGCTTCAAGAAGTACGAGCTCAGCAAAGCTCGCAGAAGGAAGAACTTGCAGAAGCAAGAAGAAGATCCTGTAGAGTCGCTTGACTCTTTATATAGCTGAACCTGCAAACCTGTTGATCCTGTCCGAACCAGGGGTCAACGAACGCTGGGGATGTGGCGCTCCCTGCTAGACCCTCGAGTCCTCCGGCGAACCTGCAACAAAAACGAGTCGGGAGGGGTGTCCCGGCGACGGCCCTCCGACGCTCAAATCAGGCGAGGAAATAGATGAAGAGGTGTCTCAGAAACAGAAGACTTGTGTACCTCCGGTGAAGAAACGGAGACCTTATATAGACCTCTCCACGGAGCCTGGGCGCGCCAGTCGAAGCAATCTACTATTTTCGACCATGCCCAGGTATGGGTCTGTCAGAAGGACTATGCCCAGATATGGGTCTGTCAGAAAGACGTCCATAAGGCCATACCGCCACTGTATCAACCTCTCCATGATATGACAGCGAGATCCTCCATCGTGCACTCTTGTGTACGGCATAATCATCAGACATGCCTTTGCTGACATCCCATATTCTGAGCCGAACGGATAGGCCGCTCGGCTAACCTTCGTACCCTCGCCCTTGTCCTGACCGAACGGACCACCCGCTCGGCCCTTCGGTCCCAGCCGGGCAGACGCCCCGCCCGGCCATTCGATTCTCCCGCCTAGGCGTCGGAAACCCCAGCCCATGACTGGGTTATCTTTGGTTCCGCTCGGACCTACTCAGCTGCTCGGCGTGGCCATTAACCGCTTAGTCAGCCCTCCATCTGTCCTCAAGCTGGGACCCTTCAGGAAGTGGGTCCCCCATTCTTACCGCCGGATCACTTGCCTCCCCTTCAAGTCTAGTCGAAGGAGGTAGTGAGTCCGACTGACTGGACTATGTTGTTCGAGCGGGCGGTCGTCGCCTTTCCGTCGCTTATAATATCCCTGGGGCCGTTCGGCCCTTCTGCCAAATTCAGCCGCTCGGCTCTTCGTTATGGTTGTCTTGTCGCTCAACGTGGATGTTTGCTTGTCTAAATCTTCTCGAAAATCATGCAAATCCTCTTCATTAAACCGAAGCATGCGTGGTATGGGCGCCTTAATTGCGCCTGGTGACAGAGCGCCACGTGGTTCTTCTTGCGTGGCGGTGATGATCCGTACGATGGGACGCCGATTACTTTGAAATGGACGGTTAGATGATGACCTCGTCTCTCGTGACCTGCATCCGACGGCGGAGGCCGACCAGCCTCGGCCGTATAAAGCCTCCGTCTACTTCCTTCGCCGTATGCTTGCTTGTGCGTTGTCCTTCCGCCTCTTCTTCTGCTGCGACCTCAGACGATCCAGTTCCTGTTTTTCGGCGGCTACCATCCCACCGGTGATCCTTTCCGCCCGTTTCCTTCTCAGTGAGTCTTCTCCCTTCGTTTACAAGGTCCTCCCAAGTCGTTTTGCCTCTTTCGTTCCCGTTCCTCTGGTTTCTTGCCATCTTATTGCTTCTCCGAGATGGCAAGCTCCTCTGAGCCCGCTGTTGGTGTTCATGGCCCTTGGTATATGACCATGGAGAGTCGGTTTGATGAAGAGGGCGCTCGGCGTCTTGTTCGGACGTATGGGATCCCTGATGACCACGAAATAATTATAGCCGACCCGTCCGATCGGCCCCATAACCCGCCGATCGGCACCATTTGCTTTTTCTAGACCAATTCCAGGGCGGCCTTAGATTTCCTACCCATCCCTTTATTTTGGAGGTTTGTAATTATTTTCGCATCCCGCTCGGCCAACTTGTGCCGAACTCCTTTAGGTTGCTGAGCGGGGTGGTTGTCCTCTTTAAGCTGCACAGTATCCCACTTGACCCCAAAATATTCCACTTCTTCTTCTACCCCAAACAATCCGAGCCGGGCACTTTCATTTTCCAAAGTAGAATAGGCTTTAAATTTTTTGATAATATGCCGACCTCTAACAAGCACTGGAAGGAGTTCTTCTTCTACATACGACTTCCCGAGCGGCCAGCATTCAGAATCAAATGGCAGACCGCCGTGCCGACCCAGCCAGAGCTCGGCAAATTCAGAAGCAACCCGGCTTACCTTCATGCGGCGAACTGGTTGTCCGGTCAGCGGTACAAGATCGACCAGTTGCTTCTCAAGGGGGTGTTGTATATTTTCGGATTATCTCCCGTTCGGGCCAATCTCCCCTACCGCATGAGTAAGGACTTTTTACTCTCCTCGCCTTTTTTGTCTAACTGATTTTAATTTCTTCCATTACAGCTGAAGTCATGTGGCGCTCCAAGGCCACCGATCATCTGAAGTTGAAGGCCGTGGAAATTGAGGCGGCGACTAAAAAAGAACTCACCGAGCGGGGTCTTATCCCGAGCCGCCCGGCAGCTACAGGAGAGGGGGGGACGCAGTCCGCCCCTGAAACAGAAGTTACCTCAGCCTCTTCAACGGAGGTTGAGGCGGATCCTATTTCCTCTGCTCCAGCAGAGCTGGGAGTCCCCCAGGTCGGGGATCCCCCACTGGAAGTTCGGCGGAAACGTCGAAGAGACCCCAGCCTTCCGCCAACCCAAGAAGGCGAACCACAAGCGCCGATCGAGGTCGGCTCGCCAGATCGCACGCCTTTGCAGATCGGGACCTCAGTGGCCTCGCCCACCGCACAGCCCTCTAGCTCTCCTCCACTGACTCGTCGTCGCTTACGACGGTTGGGCGAAACCTCTACCATAGGGGAGTCCTCAGGCCAGGCGACTGCGGCTGAGGAAGCACCGGCCGGTCACCCGACCATCAAGACTACCCTTCGATTCCCATCGGAGGAATATTTACTGTCAGCCGATCGGCCCTCAAGCCCCGTTCATGAGATAACCTTGACGGGTCCGCTCGCCAAGCTGTTCGAGGACGCTCAAATTCGGGTTGCCCTCATGACGCCCAAGCAGCTCGGCGATAACCATATGCAGCAAGCTACTCAGGTAGGTTCGTTTTTCTTCCTGTGCCATGCTACTGTTCAGTTCCTGACTTTGTTATTTTTCTCACAGCATTGGGCGGAGCAAATCGCCACTAGCCATCGGCTAGCCGAGCTGGAGGGTCTTCTGGAAAAACTCCAAGTGTCGGAGGGTCCATCGGCCGAGCGGGAGAAACAAACCCTCGAGGCCGAACAGAAGAAGTCCGCCGACCTGTCTACAGAGGTGGCCCGGCTAGAGGGCCAAGTCAAGAAGCGCGAAGCGGATGCCAAACGCGCTACTGCCCGGAAGAAGCGGGCGATTGCTGATCTGGACAAGATGAAAGTTGAAGTCCGAGCTCTAGATCAGCAATCTAAGAATCTGGAAGCCCAACTAGCTGCCGAACAGGATGGGCGCTCTGCTGAGCACACTAAAGCGGAGGTGGACCAGAAAGTCCTCCAAGATTCACTTATCGCTTCCCGAGCGGCTTTCAAAAAGTACAAGGAAGGGGAGCCGAGTCGCCTAGCAGCAGCGCGCCAAGACTACCTCCGCTCGGAACGGTTCGGCGCAAAATTCGGCGGCAACGTCTCATCAACTTTCGCTGAGGCGGTCAAGGTCACCATGGCGTACTTGAAGAAGGGTGGCCACCTTCCTGCGGGAATTCACATTCCAGCCTCCGACCTGGCGGCCATGATTGACGATATCCCGGACGCCTTTTTTAATTTTGAGGACCCGGAGTGAGGCGAATTCTTCCCAGTACTTCCTGTATTTCATCCGCTCGGCGGATGTAAAATTTTTGTACTTGCCGTTCAGCATTATTGTAATCCTTTGCTTCTATTTTTGTTTGTCCTTCATTGACCTCTTCTGTCTGTTTGGTATTCATTTGTAGAGTCAGTTAAGCTATACGTGTTTCCCACTAGACAACCGATCGGGTTAATCAATCGACTCGTTTCCTCAAAATCGTTTAGCGCTTGGCTATACTGTTTGCATTCAGTGAGTGCGAAGTATTGGCAAACTGATGGCCGATCGGACTTAGTCAATTTAGTACTTGAGAACGCTCGTTATTTGGCGTCCTTAGTTTCGACGGCGCGGATGTTTATAGCCGATCGGCGCGGCTCTCGATCTTTAACGACGGAGCTCGTCGGCGCGGATGTTTATAGCCGATTGGCGCGGCTCTCGATCTTTAACAACGGAGCTCGTCGGCGCGGATGTTTATAGCCGATCGGCGCGGCTCTACGGTTTAGCGTCTAGGCTAGACGGCCTGTAAGGCTAAATGACGGAGCTCGTCCGCGCGGATGTTTATAGCCGATCGGCGCGGCTCTCGATCTTTAACGACGAAGCTCGTCCGCGCGGATCTTTAACAACGGAGCTCGTCGGCGCGGATGTTTATAGCCGATCGGCGCGGCTCTCGATCTTTAACGACGGAGCTCGTCGGCGCGGATGTTTATAGCCGATCGGCGCGGCTCTCGATCTTTAACGACGGAGCTCGTCGGCGCGGATGTTTATAGCCGATCGGCGCGGCTCTCGGATGTTTATAGCCGATCGGCGCGGCTCTCGATCTTTAACGACGGAGCTCGTCGGCGCGGATGTTTATAGCCGATCGGCGCGGCTCTCGATCTTAACACGAGCTCGTCGGCGCGGATGTTTATAGCCGATCGGCGCGGCTCTCGATCTTTAACGACGGAGCTCGTCGCCGCGATGTTTATAGCCGATCGGCGCGGCTCTCGATCTTTAACGACGGAGCTCGTCGGCGCGGATGTTTATAGCCGATCGGCGCGGCTCTCGATCTTTAACGACGGAGCTCGTCGGCGCGGATGTTTATAGCCGATCGGCGCGGCTCTCGATCTTTAACGACGGAGCTCGTCGGCGCGGATGTTTATAGCCGATCGGCGCGGCTCTCGATCTTTAACGACGGAGCTCGTCGGCGCGGATGTTTATAGCCGATCGGCGCGGCTCTCGATCTTTAACGACGGTGCGGCTCTCGATGTTTAACGACGGTGCTCGTCGGTCTCCCGCTCGGAGGGTTTATAGACGCCGACTCGTCTCTCGATCTTTAACGTCGGAGCTCGTCGGCGCGGATGTTTATAGCCGATCGGCGCGGCTCTCGATCTTTAACGACGGAGCTCGTCGGCGCGGATGTTTATAGCCGATCGGCGCGGCTCTCGATCTTTAACGACGGAGCTCGTCGGCGCGGATGTTTATAGCCGATCGGCGCGGCTCTACGGTTTAACGTCTGGGTTAGACGGCCTTGAAGGCTAACTCCTTACCAGGTCGAGCGACCTTGGCCTTCATAACTTATCTCGCGCTTGAACAGTCTTTGTGCCCGGCCGAACAGCACGGGTCATTTGCTTGCGAATCCAATCGGCTGGTAGGCCTTCGCTATTCGGGCGCTTGGCTCGGATAATCCATATGCCCCTTTCACCCAGCTTGGAGAACGTACTCCTGGCCGAACGGCTCAGGGTCTACTTCGAGCATTTTGGCTCGGATAATTTACCTCCATCCGGAAGGTATTGGGTCTTCGATCTTCGAGCGCTTGGCTCGACCCATTTACCTCCGGCCAAACGACGCGGGGCCTTCGTTCCTTGTTGACAATGCCTTATATTTGTTCTCTTGATTTTTCATTTCTGCATTTCAAGTATTCAGTCGAAAAAAGTACACAGGATGATTTACATTGGCACACCTTTCACCCCGCCCGGTAAGGCTGGAGGTGGTTCGCGCTACACGGTCTATCTAGCTGTCGGCCGTCCTCATCCTCCAAATAATATGCGCCCGAGCGGAGCTTTTCGATGATTTTGAACGGGCCTGCCCACGGCGCTTCAAGCTTGCCGACGTCGCCGACCGGTTTGACTTTCTTCCAGACAAGGTCGCCGACCTGGAATGATCGGGGAATGACGCGGCGGTTGTAGTTTTGCTTCATTCGTTGACGGTATGCCATCAGCCGAACGGATGCCTTGGCTCGTTCCTCGTCAATCAAATCTAGCTCCATGTTCCTCCGATCGGCGTTGCCTTCATCGTACAATTGGACCCGGACGGACTCGACGCCGACTTCAACCGGGACGACTGCTTCGCCGCCGTACACCAGATGAAAAGGTGTGACGCCCGTCACTTCCTTAGGAGTCGTCCGGATGGCCCATAAAACGCCCGACACTTCATCCGGCCAACTTTCTCCCACGTGGTCGAGCCGAGCGCGCAGAATACGGAGAATTTCCCGGTTGGCTACTTCGGCTTGACCATTGCTTTGGGGGTAAGCCACGGACGTGAAGTGTTGCTCAATGCCATAGCTTTTGCACCAATCTTCTAGCACCTTCCCTGTGAATTGCCGCCCATTGTCGGAAACCAATCGGCGAGGGATACCGAACCTACAGATGATGTGTTGCCATATGAATTTTTTGACCATCTGTTCGGTGATCCTGGCTAGTGCTCCACCCACTTGGAGAAATAATCGACCGCCACCAGCAAGAATTTCTGTCCGGTCGCCATCGGAAATGGACCCACGATATCCATTCCCATTGATCGAACGGACATGAGACGGTTGATGCCTTCATCTCCTCTGTCGGTCGGTGGGAGATACTTCTCGCACGAAAGGCATGTAGATACTATCCGAGCGGCATCTATTTGCAAGGTCGGCCAAAAGTATCCAGCTAGCAGGATCTTCTTAGCTAATGATCGTCCGCCTGGATGCCTCCACATGATCCTTGATGTACTTCTTGGAGAATGTGTCGAGTCTTCCGAGCTCACGATTTCAACAGACGGGAGAAAGCCTTCTTGTAGAGCTGATCACCATGAGTGTGAACCGACCGCCTCCTCCCGAGCAATGGGCTTCATCCCGATCACCGGTGTGGCTCCGGCTGAGGAACTCTATGATAGGTGTCCTCCAATCGCTTGGAAACGTGAGGCTTTCCATCCGTTGATGTGACGCCACTAAGGATACTTTTTCAATTGGTTCTGAATGGTGACCGGCACTATAGAACTTGCTAGTTTGGCCAAGTCATCGGCTACCTGGTTCTCCGTTCGGGAATCTTTCGAATAAGGACCTCTCGGAAAGTAGCTTTGAGTTTTTCAAAGGCTTCAGCGAGAGCTTAAGCCGAACGCTGTTGATTTCAAAGGTGCCAGAAAGTTGCTGAGCGCCAACTGTGAATCCGAATAGAGTGTCACCCGACCGGCTCCTACATGCCGTGTTGCCTGCAATCCGGCTATGAGGGCCTCATACTCTGCTTCATTGTTGGTGGCTTTGTAGTCCAGGAATGGATAAGTGCATCTTTTCTTCTTGGGGTGAGAGTAGCAATCCCAAGCCGAGTGGAAGACCCATCTACATATATCCTCCACATAGCTTCCGGCTCGGCCTTGCACTTTGGTCACAAAATCAGCCAAGGATTGCGCTTTGATCGCCGAGTGGGGCTGGTATTGGATGTCAATTTACTTAGTTCCGTCGTCCACTTGATGAGCCGGACGCTTCGGATTCAACAGACTCTTCCTAGTGGACTGTTTGTCCGGACGATGATGGTGTGAGCCAAGAAATATGGTCAAGGCGCCGAGAACCAAAGCAAAGGCCAACTTCTCGAGCCTGGTGTAATTCAGCATCTTTTAAAATGTGGCTTAGAAAATACACCGGTTGCTCTTCGCCGCTCGCCCTCACAAGTGCTGAGCCTATAGCATGTTCAGTTGACGACAGATAAATATAAAGTGACTCACCCCCGATCGGCTTGGCTAGTATAGGCAAAGAATTAAAATATGTCTTCAATTCTTCAAATGCTCGGTCGCATTCCTCGTCCCAGTGAAATTTAGTGGCCTTGCGCAAAATTTTGAAGAATGGTAGGCTCCGGTCGGCGGTTTTGGAGATGAATCTGGATAAAGCAGTTATCCGACCGGTCAATCGTTGCACTTCCCTTGTATTCCTTGGAGGCGGCATGTCTTGCAGAGCTTTCACCTTGCTAGGATTGGCTTCAATTCCCCGCTCAGTCACTATGTACCCCAAGAAACGCCCTCCTTTTGCTCCGAACAGGCACTTTTGAGGATTTAGCTTGACTCCATATTTGCGCAGCGTTCGGAAGGTTTCTTCCATGTCCTTGAAGAGGTCGGCCGCTCGGGCGGACTTGATAAGGATGTCGTCCACATAAACTTCCAGATTCCGCCCGATCTGCTCTCTGAATACTTTGTTCATCAAGCGTTGATAAGTGGCCCCGGCATTCTTCAATCCGAACGGCATCACATTATAGCAATATGTGCCGTCGGCCATTACGAAGCTTACTTTTTCTTGATCTTCCTGGGCGAGCGACACTTGATGATACCCTTGGTAGGCGTCGAGCATACAAATTAATTCGCAGCCAGCCGTAGAGTCCACCAGCTGATCTATCCGGGGCAGGGGATAAAAATCTTTGGGGCATGCTTTGTTTAAGTCCCGAAAATCAATACAGACTCTCCACTTGCCGCCTTGGAGACCAATACTACGTTAGCCAACCAACTGAACTGCATTTCATATATGGCGGCCTCCGTGTCGCCGACCTCCGCTGATGATGGAGTTACGCTCGGCAAATCTCTTTTCTCCGCTTTATCAGGCGTCCGGTCGGACATGCAACTCATCTTGTCTATGCTCGCGAAATTCCGTGCAATTCATGTGTCGACTGCATTTAATATATCATGATTTCACCTGAGGCATTGGATCGGCTCCTCCTTCGCTTCTCCTCCGATCGAGGCAACAAAAGTCGTGGCCTCCGATCGGGCCGGATGAATCTGCACCTCCTCTTTTCCTCATAAATTAAGGCGGGTGGCTTTTCGGTGATAGCATTTACCTCGATTCGAGGCGCCTTCCGAGCGGAGTTGGATTCTGCTCGGACCATCTCTATGTAACACCGCCGAGCTGCTAATTGATCTCCCCGTACCTCTCCCACCTTGTCTTCGACGGGAACTTTATCTTCTGGTGGAAGGTTGAGACGATCGCCGAATTTGGCGGTCGTCCCAAAATGGCTGTAGACGAAGGAGAGTCGACCACCACGAAGTTTATCGTCTCGTCCTCCCGAGCGGCTCCTCTCCGAGGTAGCCTAGGATCTGTCTGAACCAACGTTCCGTAAACCGTGGAGCGGGTTGTCATGGGAAGCTCGGCTAGATCAATTTGTAGCTGGTCAAACGCCTTCTTGAATATGATGTTGACCAACTCCCTGTGTACAAATATGCGGTGAATAGTGTAATTTGCTATTACCGCTTTAATGAGTCGTGTGGCGCTTCGACTCCTTCTAAGTCCCCGGCCCGAAAGTGATTTCCGGTCCACTTGCCCGCTCTTGGTTGCAACCGACCGCGTGGATCTGAGCTGCCGGACGCCCGCCTTTCTGGCTACCCACCAGCAATAACATTGATCTCGCCCTGGAAGTATTGCTCCTATTTTCCTCTTCCCGAGTGGCCGGTCGGGACCGTTCTCTGGACGCCCGTCGATTCTCCTGTCTTGGAGACCTGTGCCGATCGGGCGTATGTCGATGTTGTCTCTCGGTGCGGGTCCGGTCGGCTTCATGGGTCCTGTGTCTCCTGTCGATGGGAGGAGACCGTCGTTCGACATTCCTGGGAACGGGATTAGCCACGAAGGGAAGACTTCGACAATCCCTCGTGTTGTGCGTATCCGTTCGGTGGAAGGAGCAGAACATAGGGGTCCATCTCTTCTTTGGCTTAGGCCGAGTGGCAGCTACCTCTTGTACATGGGACCTCACACGAGGGGAGCGGGTTGCTTCGGCCCTTGGTCCTCTCGGCGGTTGATGAGCGGCTAAGGGTCTCCGTTCGGCATGAGGAGCCCGTTCGGTTGGTGTTTCTTTTTTCCTGGCTACCTGCGCTTCTTCCACGTTGATATATTCATTGGCCCGGTGCAGCATATGATCATAATCTCGGGGCGGCTTTCGGATGAGCGACCGGAAGAAGTTCCCATCCACAAGGCCTTGCGTGAAGGCATTCATCATTGTCTCCGATGTGGCTGTGGGAATATCCATCGCCACTTGGTTGAATCGTTAGATGTAAGCTCGAAGCGATTCTCTCGGCTCTTGCTTGATTGCGAACAAGCTGACACTTGTCTTCTGATAACGCTGACTGCTGGCGAAGTGGTGGAGGAAGGCCGTTCGGAAGTCCTTGAAACTAGTGATAGATCCGTCCGGCAGCCTCCGAAACCACCGTTGAGCCGATTCCGATAGAGTGGTAAGAAAGACTCGGCACTTTACTCCATCTGTATACTGATTGAGCGTAGCTGTGTTATCGAACTTACCCAGATGATCATCCGGGTCTGTTGTTCCATTGTACTCGCTGATCGTCGGAGGCACGTAATGCTTGGGCAAAGGGTCTCATAGAATAGCCTCCGAAAATTGGCGATTGATCCGCTCGGGAGATGAATCCTCTCGGGGAGCTTTCCCCTTTCTGTTTCGCCTAGGCATTTCGTCGGAAGAAGATCCTCTATCTCTCCGAACTGGTACGGCTTCAGGGGTGTGGAATAAGGCCCGATGGAATGCGACGGTGGCTTGAGGTGCTTCCGCTCGGCCACCCGACGCAGATGTTGCTTGCTGCTCCGGCCGCTCGGCTGACGCTTTTTGTTTTTGCTCCACAAGTTTGGCGGCCCTCATCTCGACCATAGCGTCCAACTCTTCTTGTGAGAGTGCCACATTGTGTATTCTTCCAGCCTCGTCCATTGTCTCTGTTCGGATGCAGGTGCGTTCCCACAGACGGCGCCAAATTGATCCTGTCCGAACCAGGGGTCAACGAACGCTGGGGATGTGGCGCTCCCTGCTAGACCCTCGAGTCCTCCGGCGAACCTGCAACAAAACCGAGCCGGGAGGGGTGTCCCGGCGACGGCCCTCCGACGCTCAAATCAGGCGAGGAAATAGATGAAGAGGTGTCTCAGAAACAGAAGACTTGTGTACCTCCGGTGAAGAAACGGAGACCTTATATAGACCTCTCCACGGAGCCTGGGCGCGCCAGTCGAAGCAATCTACTGTTTTCGACCATGCCCAGGTATGGGTCTGTCAGAAGGACTATGCCCAGATATGGGTCTGTCAGAAAGACGTCCATAAGGCCATACCGCCACTGTATCAACTGTTGGATCGAAACCGCGCTAGAGGGGGGGGGGGTGAA
The DNA here is from genome assembly GCF_018446385.1 of Zingiber officinale. Classification (NCBI taxonomy): domain Eukaryota; kingdom Viridiplantae; phylum Streptophyta; class Magnoliopsida; order Zingiberales; family Zingiberaceae; genus Zingiber; species Zingiber officinale. The sequence goes on from NC_055992.1 coordinate 19,912,045, forward strand.
TAGCACTCGTGGCTAAATCGTTCGTATCGGAAAACTATCGGAGTTAAATACACAGCGGAATAAAAGAAATAATCACACAGAGACAGGTCGATTTTACTTCGTTCGGAGCCTTGATCGACTCCTACTCGAAGGCCCGCGATCCTTGATCGCTTCCGGTGGGCAACAACTATAAGCTCGATAATGATTACAATTTGAAGTACAATAAATGACAACAATTAATTATACCGACGACAATGTCGTAATCTGAAAAATTCGGAGCTCCGGGTCGTCGGTGTCTCGTCGTAGCACTTCGGAATCGTCTCGTGAGCAGCTTGTAGCAGAAAGATCGCTTGTCAGTTATTCATTCAAGAAGCTGCTCGAAGTCCCCTTATAAAGGGCATCCAAGGCGCCTTGAAAGCCATCCAAGGCGCCTCCACCGCTCCGATTCCATCGTGCAGATAAGCGCTGACCATTCTGCGCTTATCACAGTTGAAGGCGCCTCCATCACCACTCAAGGCGCCTTCAACAGGTCCAAGGCGCCTCCATCACCACTCAAGGCGCCTTGAACACTGTTTCGCAGCCAGCTCTTCCTTTGTACCCGAGGCGCCTCCAAGCTCCATGGAGGCGCCTCGGACACTGTTCATCCGAGGCTAATGTTGCTCTTTTGTCCCTGCACAATGTGTTAGTCCACAAAATACACACATATCCTGCAAGACAAAGTTAGCACATATAATATCATAAATATGAATGAAAGTTCGACAGTCTCCGAACTGTCCGAGTCTGACTTCGGGTTTCCCCCCGGAAACCCTAGGTCGACCCGACGCCTACTGTTCCCTCTACGGGGAACACGTCCTCACCTACTCCACTCAGGAGATTTACCTGTTGCCAGTTGATCCTCCAGACCGACTGGACTTTCCGCCTAGGGTTACCACCCCCTAGGACCTAGGGTTACCGCCCCCTAGGGTTTTTCTCTACCTAGGGTTACCGCCCCCTAGGACCTAAGGTTGCCGCCCCTTAGGGTTTTCCTCCACCTAGGGTTACCGCCCCCTAGGACCTAAGGTTGCCGCCCCTTAGGGTTTTCCTTCACCTAGGGTTACCACCCCCTAGGACCTAAGGTTGCCGCCCCTTAGGGTTTTCCTTCACCTAGGGTTACCACCTTCTAGGACCTAAGGTTGCCCCCCCCTTAGGATTTTCCTTCACCTAGGGTTACCACCCCCTAGGACCTAAGGTTTCCCCCCCTTAGGATTTTCCTTCACCTAGGGTTACCACCCCCTAGGACCTAAGGTTGCCCCCCCTTAGGATTTTCCCTTACCTAACCGCAGTTAGGACATATGCCTAAGTTCCACTTAGGACTTTCCTGCAAACTTGTTCAACATATTAGAAACAAAACACCTTAACTTTGAACCCTTTGACATAATCAAAACATAGGTTCGATCGTCGGATGCTTCCCGCACCAACAATCTCCCCCTTTTTGATTATGACAATACAGTTCAAAGTTAAGTAATAAATAAGACAGTAAGTACAGAAACTTAAACAAAAACTTTATTATGCTTTCCCATTGATTATGTTTAAGTTTACTCTTTACTTAACTTTTCTCTCTCCCCCTTTGACATAGATCAAAAAGAAACCTAGAAAAAGAGAAAAATAGTCTATGTAACTTCCTCTCTCCCCCTTTGCTCTATGAATCGCCTTTTGCAAATATTGAATTTTGAAGATATAGCTTAAGTGAAAAGGGACTTAGCTTAATTTTGAATAAAATAATACTTATTTTTGAAAGAGAACTTGTTAGTTTTTGCCTCCACCAAAAATAATCTAAAATTTTAATTTAGATTATTTATTCAGTTGGTCTTTAAGTCCAAGTATGAGTCAAGTTTAAATAGTAATCAAATTATCTAATTGGTGTTGATCAGGTATCAGAGCCCTAAAGTACAGGTAATCTTAATCTTAATATTTCCATTTCCTTTAGTTTGAGAGATACTTTTAGCTAAGATAAGGTTATTTTTGTCTTTAACAAGTGACTCAGCAAATTTTTGTGATATCATAAAAAATGATTAAGTACTTAGCTAAATTTGAAAATACTTAGCTATATATTCAGCTTAAAAATGATTGTCTTGAGAAAACTTCTTGCCAAATAGCTAAGTTTAGAGTATAATCTAACTAAGCTTAGTTAAAGAAGACTTGATTAAGTACTTAGCTTAAAGAGGTTTTACGTAAAGGCTTAGCTTTGAAAACATTCTAGAAGAGTTGTAATTTAACAGCCAGGTCATAAATAATTTTAATTTTAAAGTTAAGTTAAAAATAACCTGAATTTTTGAAGATAAGTAAAAATAGTTTTTAATTTTGAGGTCAAGTTAAAAATTTTAAAGAAAAACTAATTTTAAAACCGACTCAAAATCACTCCCCCTTAATTAATGCCTTAATAAATTTTTGAGTTCAGGAGTCCAAGCATGAGAGGTAAAAGAAATATTTTCCTATCTTTCCATCTCACTCATTCTAGATTAACAAGCATGTTTAGCATATGAGTGAGCGTGAGATGGAGTTGTCTTTGCAATTGATATAAAACATAAGTTTTGAATTTCAAATAATTTTGAAATGAAGTTTTAACAGATTTTAGGATGATTTTTGAAATTTAGTTTTGAAAAGATTTTTAAAGTAATTTTTGAAATTTAGTTTTGAAATTTTAAAATGATTTTGAAAAGATTTTGAAATTTAGTTTTGAAAAGATTTTAAAATGATTTTTGAAATTTAGTTTTGAAAGGGTTTTAAAATAATTTTGAAATTAATTTTGAAAGATTTTTAAAATAATTTTGAAATGAATTTAAAATATTTTTGAAATAATTTTGAAATTGATTTTGAAAGATTTTTGAAATAATTTTGAAATGAAGTTTAAAAGATTTTTGAAATAATTTTGAAATTAAGTTTGAAAGAATTTTGAAATAATTTTGAAATTAAGTTTAAAAGATTTTTGAAATAATTTTGAAATTAAGTTTGAAAGAATTTTGAAATAATTTTGAAATTAAGTTTAAAAGATTTTTGAAATAATTTTGAAATTGATTTTAAAAGAATTTTCAAATAATTTTGAAGTTAAGTTTAAAAGATTTTTTGAAATAATTTTGAAATTGAGTTTAAAAGATTTTTGAAATAATTTTGAAATTGAAATTGAGTTTAAAAGATTTTTGAAATTGATTTTGAAAGATTTTTCAAATAATTTTGAAATTGATTTTGAAAGATTTTTCAAATAATGAAATTAAAATTGAGTTTAAAAGATTTTTGAAATAATTTTGAAATTGAAATTGAGTTTAAAAGATTTTTGAAATAATTTTGAAATTGAAATTGATTTTGAAAGATTTTTGAAATAATTTTGAAATTGATTTTGAAAGATTTTTCAAATAATTTTGAAATTGATTTTGAAAGATTTTTCAAATAATTTTGAAATTGATTTTGAAAGATTTTTCAAATAATGAAATTGAAATTGAGTTTAAAAGATTTTTGAAATAATTTTGAAATTGAAATTGAGTTTAAAAGATTTTTGAAATAATTTTGAAATTGATTTTGAAATATTTTTCAAATAATGAAATTAAGTGTTATTTGAAAAAGTAATATTAATTATGAATCTATTTTTGAATTAATTATAGATATGAGTTTAATTCTGAATTTGAATTTTAAATTCCTTAGTCATCTCACCCGATCTAAATCTTCAATCAGGTAATCCTACGATTGTTGTGAGATGAATTGAGGTTCAATTTATAGGTTTAGTTTAACTTTGTGTTAGATTCAGGTTTAGCTTTGGGTTCAACAAGTAAGCATTCTTTGGATAAACTTCTGGGCTATGGTGAGTCACAAGGAACTCATTAAAGTAACCATGCCTTCAAGGTTTTCCAAATAGTCCTACCCATTGAACTTAATACTAAACCTTGGTCTAACTAGTTAGGATCCATTTAAGGGTAGCTTCGGTCAGTTCCACTTGGCCAAATGCACCAGGTCGAAGCCATATCTTCCTAGACATGCGATGCCCAAGCTTCCCTAACGTACTATCATCCAAAAACTTCACCAGTACCGTTGGTTAAGTTAAACCTAATCCATTTTAATCTAACCTAAATTACCCTACCGGGTAATCTACTCTTGTTTACCCTTATCGGGTGGATTAATTTCGGAGGTGCCAGCTATTCTGGAGCCTCCTCCTATGTTATTGATTTACGTTTTATTAAGTTAAGTAAATAAAAGGTACTTGATTATAACTTGGTTTGTACTGTTTAAGTTTTACTTTAGATTTATAACCCAAGTCTAGATTTCGTGATTTGACTAAATTATTAACAATCTTCTCTAATTTATCAACTTTATCTTTTAAAATATTATTTTGTATTTCTACTTTTCTAAGAGTTAATTTCTTATTTTTATTTGAATTAATTTTATTCATTACATTATTAGCATGTATATCTAATTTTGAAGAGAAATCTATACTAGAGCAAGTAGGATTAGTTAAGCTAGTGCGATCATGTGTTGCAAAAACTGGATTTTCATATAATGTAAATGTACTAACCTTGATTTCTCCCTCTGGATTCTTGGGTCTTCTTTCTGGGCATTGTCTTTTGCAGTGACCCATTAGTTTGCATTTGGAGCATTTGATGTATTTCTTCCCTCTCCTGATCATTTTCTCCTTCTCCTCCGATTGTGCTGGTCGAGTCTTACGAGTGGGGCAGTCGTTTCTATAGTGCCCTCTCTCCCTACACTTAAAACAGATTATGAGAGATTTACAATTTGAATTTACAATTTTACCTTTTAGATCCGTGATAGGATCCTCCCCCTTGACTGTTGTCATTTCAAATTTTGACTCAGATTCAGATATCTCGTCTTTGGCCATCAGTGCTATGATATCGGTTTGCTCTGATTTTTCTGAGTCTGGTTCGGAGGTTGACTCTGAGGATTCAATTTCAAATTCGGACTCAGGTTCTATTCGATCTTCTAACTCTGAAGGGATCTCATAAAGCTTGAGCACTTTCTCCCAAAGCTCCTTAGCATTGTTGAACTTTCCAACTCGATCAAGATCTGAATTTGTTAGTCCGCATAGGAGAATGTAAGTTGCTTTTGCATTTGCCTCGAATGTCCTTATTGTTTGTGCATCCCACTTGTCACAGGTGATGGGTACACCTTCTTTAGTGGGAAGAGTGAATCCAATATGGACTATGGTCCATATTTCTGCTTCGGTCTTTAATTGATGCTACACCTGGTCTTTCCAATATCTGAGGTTCTCGTTAGACAGCAGTGGTAGGCATGTTGAGTTGTACCCATCTTCGTAGGCCATTAGAAGGAATCTCGCAAAATAAACACAATAAAATTTGTTCCAAGACTTGGTCTTGGATTAGTAGTGCGGGAGAGAAATAAAAAATAGTAATTCAGGAATTTCGAGAGAAAATAATAAAATATTATTAAAATATTATAAAAAAATATTACTACAAATTTTTGAAAATATGATATTTCACTAATTCCAATCAATGGTGAAAATTTGAAAATGGATTTTTTGAAAACAGTTTTGGAGGGAAAAAAAAACGAAAGGCGAATAAAAGACCCCGCTCTGATATTTTCAACCTATACAAACGACAAAGCCACGAAAAATGCTTGAATGGTGGTTGCACCAGTTCAAAACGACCCCGCTCTGATACCAATTGTTGGATCAAAACCGCGCTAGAGGGGGGGTGAATAGCGCTCGTGGCTAAATCGTTCGTATCGGAAAACTATCGGAGTTAAATACGCAGCGGAATAAAAGAAATAATCACACAGAGACAGGTCGATTTTACTTCGTTCGGAGCCTTGATCGACTCCTACTCGAAGGCCCGTGATCCTTGATCGCTTCCGGTGGGCAACAACTATAAGCTCGATAATGATTACAATTTGAAGTACAATAAATGACAACAATTAATTATACCGACGACAATGTCGTAATTTGAAAAATTCGGAGCTCCGGGTCGTCGGTGTCTCGTCGCAGCACTTCGGAATCGTCTCGTGAGCAGCTTGTAGCAGAAAGATCGCTTGTCAGTTATTCATTCAAGAAGCTGCTCGAAGTCCCCTTATAAAGGGCATCCAAGGCGCCTTGAAAGCCATCCAAGGCGCCTCCACCGCTCCGATTCCATCGTGCAGATAAGCGCTGACCATTCTGCGCTTATCACAGTTGAAGGCGCCTCCATCACCACTCAAGGCGCCTTCAACAGGTCCAAGGCGCCTCCATCACCACTCAAGGCGCCTTGAACACTGTTTCGCAGCCAGCTCTTCCTTTGTACCCGAGGCGCCTCCAAGCTCCATGGAGGCGCCTCGGACACTGTTCATCCGAGGCTAATGTTGCTCTTTTGTCCCTGCACAATGTGTTAGTCCACAAAATACACACATATCCTGCAAGACAAAGTTAGCACATATAATATCATAAATATGAATGAAAGTTCGACAGTCTCCGAACTGTCCGAGTCTGACTTCGGGTTTCCCCCCGGAAACCCTAGGTCGACCCGACGCCTACTGTTCCCTCTACGGGGAACACGTCCTCACCTACTCCACTCAGGAGATTTACCTGTTGCCAGTTGATCCTCCAGACCGACTAGACTTTCCGCCTAGGGTTACCACCCCCTAGGACCTAGGGTTACCGCCCCCTAGGGTTTTTCTCCACCTAGGGTTACCGCCCCCTAGGACCTAAGGTTGCCGCCCCTTAGGGTTTTCCTCCACCTAGGGTTACCGCCCCCTAGGACCTAAGGTTGCCGCCCCTTAGGGTTTTCCTTCACCTAGGGTTACCACCCCCTAGGACCTAAGGTTGCCGCCCCTTAGGGTTTTCCTTCACCTAGGGTTACCACCCCCTAGGACCTAAGGTTGCCCCCCCTTAGGATTTTCCTTCACCTAGGGTTACCAACCCCTAGGACCTAAGGTTGCCCCCCCTTAGGATTTTCCCTTACCTAACCGCAGTTAGGACTTATGCCTAAGTTCCACTTAGGACTTTCCTGCAAACTTGTTCAACATATTAGAAACAAAACACCTTAACTTTGAACCCTTTGACATAATCAAAACATAGGTTCGATCGTCGGATGCTTCCCGCACCAACATCAACCTCTCCATGATATGACAGCGAGATCCTCCATCGTGCACTCTTGTGTACGGCATAATCATCAGACATGCCTTTGCTGACATCCCATATTCTGAGCCGAACGGATAGGCCGCTCGGCTAACCTTCGTACCCTCGCCCTTGTCCTGGCCGAACGGACCACCCGCTCGGCCCTTCGGTTCCAGCCGGGCAGATGCCCCGCCCGGCCATTCGGTTCTCTCGCCTAGGCGTTGGAAACCCCAGCCCATGACTGGGTTATCTTTGGTTCCGCTCGGACCTACTCAGCTGCTCGGCGCGGCCATTAACCGCTTAGTCAGCCCTCCATCTGTCCTCAAGCTGGGACCCTTCAGGAATTGGGTCCCCCATTCTTACCGCCGGATCACCTGTGAAGGCAGAAGAAGACACAGAAGACCGAGATCTAGCCGTTGTCACTCACAACGGCTAGGTCTGGACCGATCAGGCTCCAACCTGATCAGTCCACACTATCCCTGATCGGTCTTGGGGACTGATCAGGCTAAGCCTAGACCGATCAGGCTATGTCCTGATCGGTCCAGGAGGAGTCTGATCGGTCCCTGGACCGATCAGCCTTTCTCCTTCTTCTCTTCTGTTTGCTTCCTGATCGGTCTTAAGACCGATCAGATAATCCACAGAAGCATTCTGTTTGGTTACTGATCGGTCACCAGACCGATCAGCCGTATCACTGGATCGGTCCCCAGATCAATCCAGAGCTTAGTTTTTCCCAATACTAATTCCCAAGTCTCCCACACCAACATCCGGTCAACCTTGACCTGTTGGTACATCATGCTTAGCATCTGGTCACTCCCTTGACCTGCTAAGACTCCCCATCAAGTGTCCGGTCAATCCCTTTGACCCACTTGGACTTTTCTCTTCGTGCCAAGTATCCGGTCACTCCCTTGACCTACTTGACCTTCTCAACACCAGATGTCCGATCATCCTTGATCCATCTGGATTTTTCCTTGCCCGGTTTCACTCACCAGGACTTTCACCTAGCTTTACTCACTAGGGTTTCCAATCTGCCTGACTTCACTCACCAGGACTTCCAAACTGCCTAGCTTCACTCACTAAGACTTTTACCTGGCTTCACTCACCAGGATTTTCCATCTGCCTTCCTGGTCTAGAGAACGAGCTATCGAGCCCTCTCTGACCTAGTCCGGAGAACGAGCTATCGAGCCCTCTCCGACTTCGTCCGGTCCAGAGAACGAGCTACCAAGCCCTCTCTGACCTAGTCCGGAGAATGAGCTACCGAGCCCTCTCCGACTTCCACATCAGGTCCAGAGAACGAGCTACCGAGCCCTCTCTGACCATAGTCTGGAGAACGAGCTACCAAGCCCTCTCCGACTTCCACATGCCAAGCTTCCATACTTGTACTTCTCCGTGCTAAGTCCCTGCTTGGACTTTTCCCATGCCAAGCTCCCTGCTTGGACTTCTCGAAATAGATCAACTCAAGTCGGGTCAACCAGGTCAACCTTGACCAAGGGTTGCACCCACAACCTCCCAAGTTTTCCAATATTCTTGATACAACTCTTCTATTCTCGTCAAACATCAGAATAGAACTTTTCTATTATCGTCAAACATCAAAATACAACTCGAGTCAGGTCAACCAGGTCAACCTTGACCTAAGGTTGCACCAACAAGCTCCTCTTGGGGACATTATCAACCTAGATTTCTAGGACACAGTTTCCTTCTATAATCAGCAAGACACACTATAAGTAACATCATTTCCCAACTTATCGGGCATTTTGATTTATCGAGCTAAATCTCACCCTTTGATAAGTCAAAGAAATAAATATTAAATATATGTGTTTGTTATTATATTAGGATTAAGAGCACACACTTCCATAATAACTAAGAACTTGTTCTTTTATTAAATCAGTATAAAAAGAACTTTCCTTAAATGGTCTTATTCAATACACTTAGAGTGTACTAGTGTAATCTATTAGTCAAGATAAACTAATACCTAATTACACTACGACTATTCCAATGGTTTGTTCCTTTCCTTCTTAGTCGTGAGGTACTGTTTATAATTTATAAAGAACCGATAACACGATCTTCTGTGTGTGACATCACACACTATGTTATCTACAATATAAATTAATTGAACATCTACATTTGGTATATATAAATGTAGACACTTGACCAATGTGATTCTTATAAATGTTTATACAAAAGCTAGACTTTTATTATACACTCCAACAATCTCCCACTTATACTAAAAGACTATGCTGCCATAAATGCTGCCATACATCTGATTCTCATCCATTCAACATGTCCATCTAAAGCTCTTGCCTTAAGGACCTTAGTGAAAAGATCTACAGGTTATCACTTGATGCAATATAGGCGGCAACAACTTCTCCTCGTTATACGATGTCTCGTATTGGGTGGTACTTGCGCTCTATTGTGTTTACTTGCCTTATGGACTCATGGTTTCTTCGAGTTTGCCACTGCACCACTATTATTACAATAAATTATAATAATCTTTGGACAAACCAGAAATCATATCTAAGTCCATCTTGAGGTTACTGAGTCACTCAGCTTCTATGGCTGCCTCTGAGGCTGCCACATACTCAACTTCCATAGTGGAATCTGAAAAGCACCTATGCTTAACACTCCTCCATAGTTATGGCTTTACCTCCTAAAGTAAACACAAAACCCCGAGGTCAACTTACTATTGTCCCTATCTAATTGAAGGTCAAAATCCGTGTAACCCACAGGGATCAAATCATCTACTTAGTAATCTAGCATATAATCCCTAGTCCTTCTCAGGTACTTCAATATATACTTTACGACAGTCTAGTGTCCTGGTCCTGGGTTACTTCGATATTGTTAACTATGCACTGGGCAAAACAGATATTCGATCTCGTGCATAGCATACATTAAGCTTTCCAACAGCCGAAACATAAGGAACTTGCTTTCATGTCCTTTATCTGCTTTGATGTCTTTGGAAACATCTCTTTTAGATAAAGTTACTCCATGCCTGAAAGGTAGAAATCCTTTCTTGGAGTCTTGCATGCTAAAATGAGCTAGGATAGTATGAAGCTTGGGATAAACACAACATTCTTTTCTTGTGATCCCTTTGATCCCGAGAATATGTGCGCACTCTCCCAAGTCCTTCATATTGAATTGTTTGGACAACCATACCCTTACTTCCGACAACACTTTGATATTATTTCCAACTACCAAAAATGTCATCTACGTATAGTACAAGAAATACCACCACGCTTCCATCACACTACTTGTATACACAAGACTCATCTGGACACTGAATAAATCCATAGGTCTGGATTACTTCATTAAACCAGATGAACCAAGACCTTGAAGCTTTTCTTCAGTTCATAGACTGATTGAGCTTGCACACAAGATGCTCTTTACCCTTTGCGATGAACCCTTCTGGTTGCTTTATATGGATATTTTCTTCAAGACTTCCATTAAGGAAAGTTGTCTTGACATCCACTTATCAAATCTCATAGTCCATATAGATAAAAGAATCCAGATAGACTTAAGCATGACTACAGGCGAAAAAGTTTCCTTTTTCAGCAAGCCTTGCTTTGAAAGTTTTCACCTTCCTGTCTATCCCTCTTTTCCTATTGTAGACCTATTTACACCCAATGGCTTTTACACCATTTGGTGGTTCTACAAGCTCCCAGACTTTATTAGAATACATATATTCTAATTCTGTATTCATTGCTCTTTACAAAGATGTTGTATCTTTATCTTGGAGAGCTTCGTCATATGTCTGGGAATCAGGTTCATGTTCACCAGGGATCAAGTCCAAAGATTCTCTCAAAACATGAATCTTTTAGGCTGCCTAACAACCCTCCCACTACGACGAGACACTTTGTGTAATTGTGTATCATTTGTGATACGTGTTGCAATTTCTTGTGATATTTCATCTTGTACAGTTGGTACTAGATTAGATATGTCCTTTATTTATTTCTTTAAGAACAAATTTACTTATGGGCTTATGGTTCATTACTTAGTCCTCTTCTAAAAAATCGGGCATTGGTGCTAACAATGACCTTCTGATTTTAAGAACTATAAACCTCCTTTCATTTCTCCAGGATAACCCACAAACAAGTGAACTCCTGCTTCAACTTATCAGTGTCTCCCTTCAGCACATGTGCTGGACTACCCCAAATTCGAATATACTTCAGATTAGGCTTATGCCTATTCTGCACTCTTATGGGAATAGAGAGTTCTGACTTAGAAGGTAGTATGTTCACTTCTGTTTCCAGAGTATATCCTTAAACTGAATTTGGTAATTTTCTGAATAACTCATCATTGATCTAACTATTTCCATAAGAGTCCTATACCTTCTATCTACTTCACCATTCTGTTGGGGTGTATCAGATGCAGTTAGTTGGGATTGAATCCCGACTTCTGATAAGTAACTCCTAAACTCTCCTAAGAGGTACTCGTTACTACGATCTCACCATAGTGTCTTGATACTTTTACTTATGACATTTCACTGTATCAGTCTCGTACTCTTTGAACTAATCAAAGTGCTTAGACTTGCAGCGCATCAAGTAAATGTATCCTTATCTCGAATAGTCATCTATAAAAGAGATGAAATATTCGAAATCACCTCTTTCCTTGATAGTCATAGGTCCACACAAATCAGAATGAACCAATTCCAACACATCTTTGGCTCTATACCCCTAAGACTTAAAAAGTCTTTTGGTCATTTTTCCTTCCAAATAAGACTCGTAGGTTGGAAAGTTTTCCACCACCGATGAACCCAAAAGTTCATTAGCTATTATCCTTTGAATTCTACTCAAGTTAATATGACCTAACCTTAGATGCCAAAGATATGATTGGTTCAAATCCGAAGGTTGCTTTCTCTTATTAGAGTTAGCAGATGTGCTATTAATTTTCATTTGTTGCATCGTGAGAGTTATTGGGTTTATAAATTGCCAACCAATGTATCAGAATAGATAACTTTGCTATTTATCTTGATAACACTTTTGCTATCATAAATAGACAGAATATCTATCCTTGTATTGTTTAGAAACTGAAATTAATTTCTTTCTAAAAAAAAATTGATACATAAAGACAATTTCTTGAAACCAATATTCCTTTCGGAGAATAAACATCTCCCACTGCAACAGCTAATACTTTTGCAGCAATGCCCATGTGGACGGTGATTTATATAGTTGTCGGGTTTCCTGGAACCCCTGCAATGAATTGCAGGCATGATCAGTGGTTCATATATCTACACATCAGGTACCGGTAGATAGCACCACTAAATATGTTTCAACAACTAATAAAATACACCGTCATTGTTCTCAGTTCTGAGAGGACAGTCTACCTTAATGTCAAATTTTTCCAATCATTACAATTGGGACTACTAAGTCTATTCTATAGTATAACAGCTAGGGAATTGATTAACATTTGAAAACCTAAGAATCACAAAATTATTTGGTCAAGACCAACATCTCAAAATCCCCGTGAATTTTGTATGCCACATTAGTGTGGACGTATACAAATTCTAAAAAGAGATTTTATCCATTAATTTTATTATCTTGTCAACCTATGACAAATAAAATTAATAGTTGGTTTGTCTTTGATCAAATATTTGGTCAAGACTCTAAATTTAAAATAATATTGATTCCTCTAACAATACTATTTAAATTTACCAACACCTCAAAACACCGTGAATTTTGCATGCCACGTTAGTGTGGACGTGTACAAAATCAATATTTGTAAGAGGAGAGTTTTACCCATTAACTATCTTGTCAACCTAACTTTATGACAAATAAAATTATCTCAAACACCGTTAATTTTGTATGCCACGTTAGTGTGGATGTATACAAAATCAATCATTTGTAAGAGGGGTTTTAACCCATTAATTTATTACCGACAAAAATAGAATTTTACATATATCGATCCTATATTCCACAAAGGAATGTACATATATTCTAGATCGAACAAAAAGGTAAAATTCTAAAACTAATACATCTCCTGCTGTATTTGATACATACAATCATGCACACACAAAATAATCCCCTTGACATATCCAAGGGTCCAATCACACACAATATCTATATGCCATAATAGTTGGAGTCTGCAACCACAAAGTTAGCACATCCTACTATTATCCTGCCTAAATTATGTATGACATGTGCATAATCTATTTGAAAACCAAACACACAGAGGCAAGCACTAGCTCTGATACCAATTGTTGGTTAGTCCTAGGAAAACGTACCGGTTCCACTGTACAAAATTTTTTTGTACGAGTGTCGAACCTTTCCTTAAATAACCTATTGTGTTCTTTAGAAGTTAAATTAGGAATCGCAGACGGAACTTAACATCATTGATTCCAAATTTAACTTATCTGTTCTTAATGGTTTAGATTTGAATCGCAAGCGGAACTTAACACTATTGATTCAAATCCACCTATGTTATTAATTTCATTAAATATTAATTTCCAAAATTGGCTTCCAGGACTGCATGGCGAGGCACATGGCCTTCTTGGATATGGGAGTAACCACTACCGCCTAGACAAAACATTTTAAGGAAAGCTAATATTTAATTTCCTTAAATAACTCTAGGTTAACCAAAAAGAACAATCAAATCACAAATTCGAAAAATAAGAAAACACAAATTCGAAAAACTAATTCGAAGAACTAGATCTAATGCCTCTTGTGTTTGGTATTTCCAAAAATAACTATACAAAGAAAACTAGTATGATGCAGAAAATAATTACTAGATATATCTTTCTTTGTAAGCAAATAACCTCTTGATCTTCTATCGTATTCCTCTTCTTATCCCGGACGTTATGTGGGCAACGATCTACCGAGATGAGAGCCACCCAAGCCCTTCTCATTTCTTCCAAGTTTCGGCCACCTTATTTTCTTCAAGGGATGAAGAACTTAGACCACCAACCAATCTCCAAGGGATGCTAGGAAATAAAGCCTCCTTCTTCTTCTTCTTCTTCCTCAAGTAAAATCCGGCCACCAACCAAGCTCCTAGAGAAGTTGCCGCCGGCCACAAGAAGAAGAGAAGAGGGAGAAGCTAGGACCGACCATCAAGGAGGAAAAGAGAGGAAGAATAGTATAGAGTCGTTAGCCATGAAGGCACCTCTACCCCCTCTTTTATAATCCTTGGTCTTGGAAAATAAGAAAATTTAAATAAAAACTTCCTTAATTCTTTTGCCATGATTAAGAAAAATTAATTAATTAAAAAATAATTTTCTTTTCTTAAACATCATGGCCGGCCACTTTAAAGCTATAAACAAGAAGAGTTTTAATTAATTAAAACATCCTAATTTGTCTCCGGAAATTTATAAAAAATTCTCCAATAATTTTTCCCTTCATGGTGGATTATAAAAAAGGAAATTTTATAAATTAAAATCATTTTTTAAACATGTGGATAATTTCCAAAGAGGAAAGTTATCTTTAAAAATTAAAATCTCCTTTCAATCTACAAATAAGGAAAGATATCAAAACTTTTCTTAATCTTTTGTAGAAACTTATAAAAAAAGATATTTAATTTTTAAACTCTCTTTTAAATCATGAACATGGTTAAAAAAGGAAAGTTTTCTTAAAATTAAACTCCACCTTTCAATCTACAAATAAGGAAAGATTTCAAATCTTTTCTTAATCTTTTGTAGAAAGTTATAAAAGGAAAGATTTAAATTTCAAACTCTCTTTTAAAACCATGATATCCACATAAGAAATAATTTTAATAAAAATCCCTTTTTATTTTCTAGTGGCTGACCACCTAAGCTTGGGACCCAAGCTTTGGCCGACCACCTAAATTTAGCTTCACCATTAGCTTTGGCCGGCCCTAGCTTGGGCTCCAAGCTAGCTTGGCCGACCACCTTAAGGTGGGTAGAAAGGTGGATATAGGTGGATATAATTCTCTATATACAAGAGGCTACGATAGGGACTGAGAGGAGGAATTGGTTTTGGTCTCCCGATGAAATTAAGCTTCCCGTGTTCGCCCCGAACACACAACTTAACTTCATCAATAATAATTCATACCACTAAAGAATTATTATTGAACTACCGCACCAATATTAAATTATATTTTGGGCTCCTTCTTATTATGAGTGTGTTAGTCTCCCTGTGTTTCAGATGTCGGATGTCCACTAATTAATTGAGTTACTGACAACTCATTTTAGTTAATATCTCAGTCCAAGAGTAGTACCACTCAACCTTATCGTCATATCGGACTAAGTACACCTGCAGGGTTTAACATGACAATTTTTATGAGCTCCTCTTGGGGACATTATCAACCTAGATTTCTAGGACACAGTTTCCTTTTATAATCAACAAGACACACTATAAGTAACATCATTTCCCAACTTATTGGGCATTTTGATTTATCGAGCTAAATCTCACCCTTTGATAAGTCAAAGAAATAAATATTAAATATATGTGCTTGTTATTATATTAGGATTAAGAGCACACACTTCCATAATAACTAAGAACTTGTTCTTTTATTAAATCAGTATAAAAAGAACTTTCCTTAAATGGTCTTATTCAATACACTTAGAGTGTACTAGTGTAATCTATTAGTCAAGATAAACTAATACCTAATTACACTACGACTATTCTAATGGTTTGTTCCTTTCCATCTTAGTCGTGAGCTACTGTTTATAATTTATAAAGAACCGATAACACGATCTTCTGTGTGTGACATCACACACTATGTTATCTACAATATAAATTAATTAAACATCTACATTTGGTATATATAAATGTAGACACTTGACCAATGTGATTCTTATAAATATTTATACAAAAGCTAGGCTTTTAGTATACACTCCAACACTCCTTGCCCTTAGGTGCCACTTAGCCCTTCTTCTTGGCTAATTTGGGGAACTTGCTCTTATAATGCTCATGTTCCCTAAATTTAAAGCAAATGATATGTTTTTTATTATTAACAATTAAAATTGTTATACCTTTGCTTATAGGGATGACACTTGATCATCCATTTGATGTCTCTTGATTTTTGGAGGATGCCCCATCTTCTTCTTCTTCATTTGACCCGAAAGTAGAAGCTTCTCCTTTTTCTTAGTCTGGAGTCACCGAATGTCGCTCCCCCTCAATCCTAGAGGTGGAGACTTCTTTATCTTCATCTTGTACATGGAACAAAGAGTATGATCCCTCTTTACCCTTTTCATTGCACTCCGTTGAGGATAAAGCTTCTTCTTCTTCCACCGATGTTGAGCATCTCTCAACTTCGGGCTCCTCTCCTTCTTGATCCAATGAGTTGCCCTCTTTGGATTTTTCTTGAATTGGTATAGTGGAGGATTCCACATGAACTTTAGCCAATTTGCTCCATAGCTCTTTGGCGTCTTTAAATTCTCCAATTTGTGTCAAAATATTGCTTGGCAATAAATTAACCAATAGCTTGGTCACTTTATCATTAGCCTCACATCTTTGAATTTGCTCTTGGCTCCACTTGCTCTTCTTGAGAATTTTGCCTTTGCTATTTGTTGGAGCTTGGAAACCTTCCATTAGAGCAAACCATTGCTCTATGTCCATCATAAGAAAATTTTTGATCCTTGATTTCCAAGAATCGAAGCTCATTGATATGAATGGTGGAGACACCCTTGTGTCGAATCCAAGTCTATCTCGGAATTCCATCTTGAAGTTGAGCCTTTGATGAAGTCTTTGAATTGTGAACTTACTTCAACTTCTTCTCCCTCTAACTTGTTGCCCTTTCTGGCGTGATTCTGGTGAAGAGCGACCTCGCTCTGATACCATTTGTTAGGGTCGATTTGTAGCTAGAGGGGGGGATGAATAACCCGTCGCGTTCTTATTAGTATTAGCCCTATGAGTCAATTATGAGATGATTAGGTTTATTGGATTATTGGGTTAATAGTAATCCAATATAATAATCCAACCCATTAAGAGGAAAATAAAGAAATGTTTAATCCAAATTAGACTCATTGAGTTAGACTCAATTAGATCCAATTATTAGATTGAGTCTAATTTAAATTAGATTCATGGAGTCAATTTGGATTGATATTCATGAAGTTAATTGGGATTGATAAGGTTCAATGAGTTATAGACTCATTGGGTAAACTTAAATTCACCAAGGATTAGGAAAGGTCTTTTACATGATTTGATCATGTAAAATAAGAAGACTAAAAGGCTCTTCATGGAAGATGAAAAGCCTCTAAGTCTCTTCATGAAAGATGACAATTCATGAAGGAAGATCAAAAGGCACAAGGGCTTTTGGTATTCCATGAGAATGCAAAAGGTGGTGTGTTGATGATTTTCAGTGAAGAGAAAAAGAGAGAACATGAGATGTTCATTTGGTCTTCTTCTCCTTCTTCCTCTTCTTCCTCTTGGTCATTCCTTTCTCGTGGCTGAATCACCTTATGTACGTGGCTAGCACCACAAAGATGGTTCTTCTCTGAAGGCTTTGTTCACGTGACAAACGAAGGACGTGTGTTGGATCAATGAGTTTCGCTAGAGGGGGGGGGGGTGAATAGCGATAAAAAAAATTGAGCGAGTAAGCATGCAGTGGAATAAGAAAAAATGAAAAGAGATAGCAACGCTAACACAAGTATCTTTTACTTGGTTCGGAGCCTTCAACAACTCCAACTCCAAGGCTCGTACTCATCGAGTGCTTTCGTTGGGCAATCTACTAGCAATTCGGAATATTGATTATAAATTGAGTTACAGGAATGCTAATAAAAAATAATATCGACAATGTAAATAAGAAAGTGAAAAAGCACTCTGTCGGTCGTGGAGTTGCAGGAGCACAGGAGAGCAGATCGTTCGTTGTTGTTGTGACTCCAGCCTTTACCCTCCTTATATAGGAGGTTCGGGGCACTAGGATCCCTTCGGGCACCCTAAATATGACGTAGCCGAGCCAACCAGAGATCTCTATGTGGCGAGGCGACGGTGAGGATAGATTTTGCATTCCGGGTGCCCGGACCTCCGGGCGCCCGGATCTCTTCCGGGAGCCCAGACTCCATTTTCTAGCAACTTCATGTCCCTGCAAGAAAATGTTAGTCCGAAGTATAAATGCAAAATATCCTGCAAAACAGAGTGTTAGCACAATTTATGATAAAAAAGAATAGTTATTAGATTCCGTCTTCTCGAGACTGGAATCTAGTCACGATCTCGACTTAGGTATTCAAAATGGATCTAAGTCGGATCGACGTCTAATGTTCCCTTCCCAAGAACGCATCCTCATAGTCACTCCCCTCCAGTGACTTACCTTCACTTACCTGCCAGATATCTGGTCAGCCCTTCGACCCGTCTGGACTTCGTGCCAACTATCTGGTCAGCCCGTCGACTTAGCTAGACTTCGTGCCAAAAAGTCCGGTCAGCCCATCGACCCGTTTGAACTTCGTGCTAGCTATCCGGTCAGCCCGTCGACCTAGCTGGGCTTCGTGCCAAACATCAGGTCTGCCCGTTGACCTGTCTAGGCTTCTCCTGCACACTCGTTTAGAGTGTTTAATAATAATGAAACTAACTTAACATATTTTGTCATTCATCAAAACTTGAGTTAGACCGTTAGTGCTAACCGCACCAACAATCTCCCCCTTTTTGATGTAATAACAACCTGGTTAAGTTAATAAAAAATATGCAAGAAAAAATAATCATTTATAAGGTTGTTAAAAAGGTTGTTAAGTTAGCTTTGTTTTAAATTTTGTTATTTCACTAACTTAAACCACCTAACCCTCCCCCTTTGGCATTCATAAAAAAATCATTATAGAACCAAAAAATTGTAAGGAAATCTAGAACTGTAAGTCAGATTGTCATGGAGGAGTTTAATCTAGTTATCTTTAAAATTTGTAATTTTAGCTTAATTTTTCGAAATAAGTTTTGGAAATTGAAAACAAAATTTTCAAATATAGCATTAAAAAAAATTAAGTTAAGTCCAATTTTCAAATAAGGTTTTCAAAACTAAATCCAACTAAGTAAATTCTATTTTCAAGCCTAATTTTAAAATAAATCTCCAAAAATATGTTTTTAAAACTAAGTAAAATATAGTTTTCAAAATGAAAGATTAAGTTACACATCCGAATAAAGTTTATTTTTCAAAATCAATATTTAAACCTAAGTTTGGAAGGTAAAAATTAAGTTTAAAAACTATGAATTTCAAATTTGAAAAGTTTAGACTTTGAAAACTAAACCAATTTTCAAACCTAAGTTTAAAACAATCCAATTAAGGAGTTTTAACTTTTAAAAAATTAAATTTGAAAATTCCAAACAAAATTTTTTAAAAGTACTTAGTTCATATTAAAATGATTAAAAGGAAATATTTTTCAATAATTAATTTCAAAAATAATTAATCCTCCTCCTGAACCTGACATTACAAGAACTGTCTAATTAGTTAGCTACTTACTGACTATTAGAAGATAGCAGCTTTTACTTGGTTAGTTAGGTTAAGTCTAATTGTATTCAGTTAATGTTTGACTAAACTAAATGACTTAACCTAATTAATGTCTGTTTGATATTTAATGCCCAAACTTATATCGATATACTGAAATAAACATCTTAAGTCCATGCAATTTGCCTATGCATCTCACCCCTTTCTATCTTCGGCAATCACAACCAAGGGAATCCTAGGGTGCTGGTGAGATGCTCAAGTACTAGCCCTAGGGAACATGCTTTCTAAGGAATTGTTCTAGTCTAAGGCTAAAATTGATTTAAAATTCTAGAAGTGGAAGATTTTTAAAAAATAAAGATTTCATCCTAGAATTTGATAACACTATTTTTGAAAACAGTTTTTGCAATCCTAGTCTATTAAACAAATCAGAATAAATCATTGACAAAGTCGAGATATACCTAAGTCGGAGTAACTCAAAATAGCATAAGTCAATGTCAAGGTCAAAATACAATGATCATAATAAAATATACATAGTGATGATGAAGTGTATCGAGATGAGGGGGGGGGGGGGGGGTTGGTCCGGATCCCAAGGAACATAACATCTCGATCAGCTTAGTGTGATGGGTCTGGGCATCCTCTCGGGAACTGGATAGATCACGTCGAAGGTCGGAGATATCCTGTCTCACGTCTCGTCTCAAGTCGGAGACCTCCTAACGGAGACTTGTCATGGATAGCTCGAGTCCGGCTGAAAGATATCGGAAAATTTAAATAAATAGGATTATTTGGGAAATAACCTTATAGAATTTTTTCGAAATTTTTAGAAATTTTCTGGAAATTTTTCGGAACTCATAAGACGGGTTTTGAGGGGATCAATTTCGGGTTCGGATTAAGCCTGTTTGGAATACCCGTTTAATGGAGGAAATGTTTTATTTATAAAACCTTTTCCTTTTCTTTTTATTTCCCCCAAACGCCGATCCCGACCTTTCTTCCTCTCTTCCCCGACGCGACCGCCCCTCTTCCTCTCTCCCGACCCTTCTTCCTCTCTTCCCCGACGCGACCTCCCCTCTTCCTCTCTCTATTCTCTCGCGGACGAGTCGAAGCCGACGGACCTTTGGCGATCGTCGGTGTTGTTTGAGGAGGAAGTCGCCGGAGCTCAACAGAATCAGAGGAATTCAAGTTGTATTCGGCCGAGGAGTTGTTGTTCGGCGGATCTTGCGGCCAATCGCCGAAGGTGCTGCGGCTAGGGCATGGCGAAGGACCAGATCTCGCATCGACTCCCAACCAATCGTCCACCGAAGCTTGGAGAGGTGCCCTAGTCCAGATTTGTGCCACTCGATCACCGGCGTGGGTTTCGGTTGAAGATGATGAGATCAATTGAGTTGTCGAGCAGAAGCTTGAAGGTTTATTGTGTGATCCGTGATCTCCATTGATTGATTCCTTCGTGATCCGATTGTTTCCAGTAGATGATGAGGTGCTGTTACGTGGTGTTCTTGATCTCACTTGAACCCAATTGAGTAGGGAAGGATTTCAGGAGGATTATGTTATGTGGAAACCAGTGAGGATCTGAAAAGGTGATCTTGGTTCCGATAATAATAACCATTTGATCCAGCATCAATAGCAGCTAGGACTTGAGGTATGGTGTAGGGATTTGATTACATGATGTGTAGAGGTAGTTGATACTTGTTGTATTAGATATGATTTAGTTGTTATGTGTAGGTATTTGATCTTGGTTGTAGATCATAGTATAATTTTGATTTCATGATCATATGTAGGTTTGACTAGAGGTTGTAATTGTTGGAACCCCAAGGTTGTTTTGGTGTGATCAACAAGTTAAGTTAGGTCCTGCGTTGTTTCTAACCTTGTGTCTAAGTGTGCAGGAGCTTAGGAACACAGGTAGTCTAGCGGAAGACGCAGCTAGCGAGAAGGACGGCAGTCCGAGGGATGAGGTGCTGCGGAAGAGTACACCGGCGGACGAGAAGGAAGCGCACGGTGGTTCCGAGGGACGAAAGCCGGAGCGGAAGATTGCTCGGGGAGCAAGAGACGCAGCTAGCGAGAAGGTCGACGACTGAGGGACGAAGACTGTGGATGAGTACGCTGGCGGACGAGAAGGAAACACGCGGCAATTCCGAGGGACGAGAAGCCGGAGGGAAGCCCGCTTGAGAAGACCGGAAGTTGGGTTCGGGTGAGCCATTTTCCGGATGGCAGAGATCACCCAAGTAAGCGGATCCGGAGCGGAAGACCCGGACCGAGGCGGGACTAAAACGGAGCAGAGGTCCCGGACGCAAAAGTCAACCAGAGTTGACTTTTTGCTCCGGGGCACCCGGAACTGTCCGGGGCGCCCGGAGCAGCCTGGGGCGCCTAGAACAGTCCGGGGCGCCCGGAACGTGAAGTTTGACCAGAACGCGTCTTTCGCGTTCTGGACGTCGGGGGATAAAGTTTTATCCCCCCAGGGCGCCCGGAACCCTTCCAGGCGCCCCGACCAAGACTATAAATATAGCTTTGGTCCAGAAGCTGTCAAAAATTCAGAACTCAAGCATTTCTGTAAAACACTTGTACGTTCTCTGTAGTTAGCTTCTGTTTTCTGATCTTCAACGTTGTAAGAGGCTTCTCCGCCTGAAGGAGATTGATAGTGCGACCATCTTTCTTGGATTAACAACCACCCCGGTTGTAACCAAGTCAAATCCGGTGCCTCTTCCTTTTCTTGGTTTTTCTTGTTTAAGTTAATTTTATGCAAGTGTTAGTTTAAGAGTTCGAGAAGGGTTGTTTTATTTTTTTTTATTGTACAGGGCTATTCAACCCCCCCCCCCCTTCTAGCCAGCCCAACGGTCCTACAAGTGGTATCAGAGCCGAGTACGCTTCAGGAGGACTAACCGCCAATCGAAGCAAAGATAATGGTCGGACCAAGCATCCACCCGCCGAAATATGGAGGAGATTTCGCTACGTGGAAGAATCTGATGCAGGTATTTTTTACCACAGACTTTGAATTAACTTTAACAATGGAATCCGGTTTTGTAGCTCCAGAAGGTAAGGAAAAATGTCAATGGACAAAAAAGGAGCAGACTGAATTCGTGGCGAACGGCAAAGCAGAATACCATCTGCTAAGTGTTCTTCCACCTCAAGAAGTCAACAGAATCGGATAATACCACTCGGTAAAGGAACTTTGGGAAAAGTTCCTCGAGCTGCATGAAGGGACTTCCGAAGCCAAGCTCGCCAGAAGAGATCTGCTTCGGAATCAACTCACCAGCCTGCAACTTGGGGAAGATGAGACAGTCGCGCACTTGCACTCGAGAATCAAAGAGATCATCACCGGACTATCGAATCTCGGAAAAACGGTAAGTAACCGAGATTCACTAAGGTACGCACTAAATTCATTTCCTAGAAATTCAAAATGGCCATCACTAGTAGATGCCTTTTATATTTCTAAAGATTTAGAAAAGATCTCGTTAGAAGAATTTTTTTCTACTTTTGAAGTGCATGAGTCAAGATGTGCAGGAATGAAGGAGCCCAAGAATAACGTCGCCCTCAAAGCTTCGAGAGACGAACCAGAGTCGGAATCCTCTCTCGATGACGAGGAAATGGTAATGATGGTAAGAAGATTCAAGAAGCTTTGTAAATCCAGATCTACTAACCATCCACAGGGGAAGAAGAAAAGGACGATCCGCTGCGACGAAGAAGGGCACGTCAAGGACAATTGCCCCAAGCTGAAGAATAAGAACAAGGAAAAGGGTAAGAAGCCTATCCAAAAGCGAAAAGCCCTAAAGGCGACGTGGGATGATACGTCGTCGGAGTCGGAAGTCGAGGCATTCCTCAGACTTGCTCTAATGGCAAGTCATCAAGACAATGACTGCGAGTCAAGCTCTTCCGAAATGAGCATTGAGAGCATCGATGAAGGGGGAGCTTCGTCAGAGGAAAGCAGTAGTTCAGGGGGAGACACGGAAAACGAACTCGACAAGGTAAGTCAGGTACGTTCACTTCCTCCCGATAAACTTTATAAATTTGTTAAGTTATTAACTAAAGACTGCTGTAAATTAGAAAAAGAAATAAAAAATTTAAAAATAATCTTAGCTAAATCCTGCCCTCTAGAAGAATTAGATAAATCAAAATTGGAAAATGAAAAATTGAAACTTGAAAATAATGATTTGAAAATTCAAGTAGATAATTTGAAAAACCATGCATGTTCATCTAATTCTAGAAAATTTAAAAATTTAAATTGGTATTATAGATATCACCCGGGACAAATTAAGAATATCTCTAGAAAATATGTCCCTAAGAAATTTTTAATCAATCCAGTAGGCTGGAACCTTTATTGGGTTCCTAAATCTTGCTTAGTATAAGTTTTAAAATTAAAATTAGCGCTTTTCAGTGAGAAAATTAAACAATGAATTTCTCTATGAGGTTTTGTCTAAGGAAGTGGTTGTTGCTCCAATAACCAAGAAGGCCTAGTGCCTCGCCACGACCTGGAGGCCAAAATATTGAAATAAATGTTTAATTAACTTTCTGTCAAAGCATTAAAATTAGAATTAACTAATGCTTTCAAAGTTTAAAAAAAAATATTTTTTTTTTAAAATATTTTTATACTTAGAAAAATACTTTTTGCCAAAGTCAAATTTTCACTTAGAAAAACTCTCAAAGTTTTCACTTAGAAAAATTTTCTGCTTAAGTTACTTAGAAAAATTCTCATTTTTTGTTAATTTAGAAAAATTTTCATAAGACAATTTTGTTTAAGTTAAAAGACCATTTTGGAATTGAAAATTTCTGCTTAAAGTCTTTAAGAAAATTTTTTTTCTCTAAGTCTTTAACCCTTAGTTCTTTTTAAACCCCATTTTTTTGTGATCAAAGGGGGAGAAGAATTAGTATAAGTCAGGGGGAGGTAGAAATTGAAAATTGAAAATTTTTGAAATTTAATTTTGTTGCACATTATTGCAATAACTTGTTTTAATTTTATGTCTAGTTTTGACCCTAGCTTAACTTGGGTTGATCACACCAAAAAGGGAGAGATTGTTGGAACCCCAAGGTTGTTTTGGTGTGATCAACAAGTTAAGTTAGGTCCTGCGTTGTTTCTAACCTTGTGTCTAAGTGTGCAGGAGCTTAGGAACACAGGTAGTCGAGCGGAAGACGCAGCTAGCGAGAAGGACGGCAGTCCGAGGGACGAGGTGCTGCGGAAGAGTACACCGGCGGACGAGAAGGAAGCGCGCGGTGGTTCCGAGGGACGAAAGCCGGAGCGGAAGATTGCTCGGGGAGCAAGAGACGCAGCTAGCGAGAAGGTCGACGACCGAGGGACGAAGACTGCGGATGAGTACGCTGGCGGACGAGAAGGAAACACGTGGCAATTCCGAGGGACGAGAAGCCGGAGGGAAGCCCGCTTGAGAAGACCGGAAGTTGGGTTCGGGTGAGCCCTTTTCCGGATGGCAGAGATCACCCAAGTAAGCGGATCCGGAGCGGAAGACCCGGACCGAGGCGGGACTAAAACGGAGCAGAGGTCCCGGACGTAAAAGTCAACCAGAGTTGACTTTTTGCTCCGGGGCGCCCGGAACTGTCCGGGGCGCCCGGAGCAGCCCGGGGCGCCCGGAGCAGCCCGGGGCGCCCGGAACAGTCCGGGGCGCCCGGAACGTGAAGTTTGACCAGAACGCGTCTTTCGCGTTCTGGACGTTGGGGGATAAAGTTTTATCCCCCCAGGGCGCCCGGAACCCTTCCAGGCGCCCCGACCAAGACTATAAATATAGCCTTGGTCCAGAAGCTGTCAAAAATTTAGAACTCAAGCATTTCTGTAAAACACTTGTACGTTATCTGTAGTTAGCTTCTGTTTTCTGATCTTCAACGTTGTAAGAGGCTTCTCCGCCTGAAGGAGATTGATAGTACGACCATCTTTCTTGGATTAACAACCACCCCGGTTGTAACCAAGTCAAATCCGGTGCCTCTTCCTTTTCTTGCTTTTTCTTGTTTAAGTTAATTTTATGCAAGTGTTAGTTTAAGAGTTCGAGAAGGGTTGTTTTGTTTTTTTTTTGTTGTACAGGGTTACTCAACCCCCCCTTCTAGCCGGCCCAACGGTCCTACAGTAATTAGTGGTCGATTGTGATTAGATTTGTTTGCTTAGATTAAACTAATGGAATGATTAGGGTTAAGAAAATTAACCCTAGTCAACTATTGGATTTAATCTAAGTTTGGATTTCTAATCTAATTGATGATTAGGGATTAGGTAACTAACCCTAATTGACCGTTAGATTAATTAGGTAGGTTGGGATTGTGTTTGATTAGGGTTTTGCCCTAATTTAGTTTTAGGGATTTTATTTAGCTATTCATTTGATTTAGCTAAATAAAACTGTTTATTTGACGCAGGACTTTGATTCAAGACGGGCATCTCGACTTTGGATTGCTTTATTGTACCTTCTATTTGAGGCGGGTACCCTTTGACTTATCTTTTCGATATTGTCTTATGATACGTGCAGTTTATATATAATTACTAGTGATTGGTAGATTTATCACTTCCTTGGTTATAGTTTATTCAATACCTGTAGGCGGTTACTAGTGATTGGTAGTTTTAGTACTTTCCCTGGTCTTGGCTTAGTTGATACCTATCACATGCTTCTTCTGTTAGTTGCTTTACTTTAGAACTGGATGCCTTTATCTTTTGCCATGTGTATATGTGTTCATAGAGATAGAGGTATTTATTGTGTTTCCCTCTATACTGGATTAGTTGATAGATATGTTGGATATGTGATATTGGATTCATGTTGTTTATTATCCATGTTATATATGTGTTTATCTTTTTGGCACCTACACATATGAAGGATATGCTTAGGTATGACATACTGTAGCCGCATGCACCATATCGCATGATTGCATGCTGGGCGATTGACGACTCCATTATTGTTGAGCTCGTCGGCCGGCTACATGGACCTCTACACACGTGATCACTACATGGGTAGTGGCATAACACTCAGGGTGTGTATGGTAGGTTGCTCTGTCGAGGGCTCCGCTGATACACTCATGGGTTAGTGTGACGCAGCGTAGTAGCAGGATAGGGGTTCCTTCCCGTCATTGCGTACCGGGAGATGAGAGTGTTACGCTCCCTCACTATGTTTGAGGTTGGAGGATAGGTGTACTCCAGTGCATCACGTCCACTCGGTCACTCTTCAGGGGTAGTGGCGACAGAGTGCACGGTGTCACAACCCTACCCACTCGGTCTCACCATTGTGTGTGAGATGGCTGACTGACGTCAGGGGTGACCATGTCATATTACATCATATGCACAGATTGCATTTATTGTGATTGTTTCATATTGGATGGTGCACTTGGGTGACTGCATATGATTGACATGCATACAGGATACATGCGTATTTGCTGTGACTATCTTTATCTGTGTATGTCCACAGTCATTCGCCCAAGCCTCGCAGGTGAGTACAGTTTATTTCTATTATGCACTTCTTATATTCCTGCAGTAGATTGTATTTCATGCTTATTGTTGGTTACTGTAGTTTATTTAGTTATGCATACATGTTATACTTAGGAGACTGCACTATATATGTATACTGTTAGGATACTGTACCGTAGGATTGTTGCTGGTAGTTATATGTTGCTGTACATATCTATTGGATTACCCGCTGAGTTCTTTGAACTCATCCTGTTGTTACTATTTTTCAGGTTGAGGCCGTCGGGAGATATTCCAGTCGCTAGCCCCATTATCGCGAGGATTTTCTTTGTCGGATTATATTTTGCTTTTGCATCTTATATACTTGTATTGTGGGTTTGTATTGTGGACATTGAACATTCGGGTTTGCTACCTTTGTTTTCCGCTGCGGATTTTCCCATTACTTCGTGGATTTGTTTTCTTCGTTGTAGTGGAGTAGGTTGTTTACATATATCTTCGAGGATTCTTTATCGTCTTTCTATATTAAATTGCGTGGATTGATTATTTGTTGAACTGTGTGGAATGTTGATATAAACTGCGTGGTTTGTTTCTTATTTGTATTGTATTGTTCCGGCCGTGTGTGACCGAGGTATAGATATATGTATTCTGGATTCATATTGTCACCGTACAGGGGAGATGCTGCCGAAATTTCTTCGGACAGGGACTACCTGGGGCATGATAATTTATTTGGTATCAGAGCAGGTTACGATACTTGCTATGTGTTTTAGATTTCTGAGATTTTATCTGATACCAATTTATTTGGTATCAGAGCAGGTTTATGATACCTGTTTTGCTAGTTCTGGATTTTTCGATTTTATCTGATACCAATTTATTTGGTATCAGAGCCTATCGTATATTGGTTCTTACGAGTTTTGCGAGCTTATCCGGATATTTTCAGATTTTGTGGATTTCCGTCGATATTCTCGTTTCAGAATTCCGATATATTTTGACGAGGTTCTATTGGATCTATTTGGGGGCTAAGCAGCGACAGGACATCTCCAGACGGCAAACAGGTAAATTTAGGTAATTTTATAGTTCTTATACCTGTAGTGATATCTGGGTAACATTTTGTTTACAGATATGACACATACATGTATTTCGGTACCAAGACGTGATCACCCCCGTAAGAGGGCGATAGATTCTCCGGAGATAGTCTCCAGAGAGATCTACTAGGATCGAGCTTGTCCGTCAGGGACAGACTCATCAGGATATTATAGGCATGTCGGATTATAAGACCCCGACGGTTTCGACTTCAGAGGTACATACCTCGACTGTACCACTAGTGGTATCACCTTCAGTATACCGGGCACCCCCTCCAGTCGTGCCTACTATTGCGTACTTGAGGTACGAGATGAGGCAGAGATCTGGTGGGACACGCAACGTTCGATTATAGGTGAGTAGCATATTACCTGGACAAGATTTAGGGAGGCATTCGAGAGTCAGAGTCTTCGACAGAATAACCGCTCAGTGATGGAGTATAATACTGAATTTAACCGGTTGGCCAGATTCTGTCCTGAGTTAGTTGCCGAGGATAGATCTCGTATGCTTCAGTTTGTCCAGGGACTGGACGGGCATCTTCAGGTGAAGATTTCCGATTTTGGTAGTTCATCATACACAGAGGCACTGGATAGAGCTCTTATGATTGAGTCTGCTCATCAGAGAGTGAATGCAAATAAGAAGAGGAAGTAGACTGATCGGACTTCCGGACAGATCCAGCAGGTACAGACTACTGGGCAGCAGCAGAGCAGTCGCATTCAGACGGGTCAGAGTACTTCTGGGTCATCTGGCCGACCCCAGAAGTCCGGACGATCTCGATCGGGACGTTCCCGGTCTTCTCAATAGAACCGTAAACTGTCCACCGGTGACCCTTACTGCACCCGATGCGGATCCCGACATCACATCACCTCTGCATGCACTCTGGGGCAGCCAGTTTGCTATTATTACAAACTGACTGGGCACTTGAGCCGAGACTGTTCGCTGAAGGCTCAACATGTAGCTTTCGGGGTTCTGTTTCGGGAGGACCATTTGGTCAGTCTGGAACTCAGCGAGGTGGGCTGAAAGCCCAATTTTCGCATCGTCAGCAGAGGACAGCTCCCCCTGCAGCAGTTGCATAGGGCATGCACGGGCAGGAGCATTCTGGTGTCCTTGTGGAGAACCCCACGATATTCAGCCTTAGTGTTCTCCTGTACTATTCGTCAAGAATAAGGATGGTACTCTGAGGTTGTGCATCGATTATAGGCAGCTGAATGCAGTGACTATCAGAAATAAGTACCCCTTGTCACGGATTGAGGATTTATTTGATCATCTTAGAGTTACATCAGTGTATTCTAAGATCGATCTGCGGTCTGGATATCATCAGCTGAGAGTTAGAGATTCTGACATTTAGAAGACAGCATTCCGCACCAGATACGGACATTACGAGTTTTTGGTAATGTCATTTAGGCTTACCAATGCTCCTGCAGTATTTATGGATCTGATGAACCATATTTTTATGGAGTATCTAGATCAATTTGTGATTGTATTTATTGATGACATATTGATCTATTCACGTTCCGAGGAGGAACATACGCAGCACCTTCGCATAGTCTTGGAGACTCTTCGACGACATCACCTGTATGTGAAGTTCAGCAAGTGTGCATTTTGGCTATCTTTAGTTGGTTTTCTGGGACACGTGGTATCAAGCCGAGGTATCTCAGTAGATCCTTAGAAGATTGAGGCTATCACTAGCTGGGAGCAGCCGAAGTCAGTCCAGGAGATCCGCAGTTTTTTGGGACTGGCTGGATATTACAGATGATTTGTTGAGGGTTTCTCCCGTATTGCTATGTCGTTGACACGTTTGACCAGAAAGGGCGTGAAGTTCATGTGGTCAGAGGCTTGTGAGACCAGCTTCCAGGAGCTGAAGCGGAGATTAGTATCAGCACCAGTTTTGGTTTTATCTTCTGGTGATGACGGGCTCGTACTTTACACAGATGCATCCCTTCAGGGCTTGGGTGCTGTTTTTATGCAGCACGGTAGGGTAGTCTCCTATGCTTCTCGTCAGTTGAAGGAGCATGAGAAGAACTACCCAGTACATGATTTAGAGCTAGCCGCTATTATCTTTGCTTTGAAGATTTGGCAACATCATCTGTATGGTATTACTTTTGAGATTCTTACTGATCATAAGAGTCTCAAATATATTTTCACATAGAAGGAACTCAATCTCCGACAGAGGAGATGGATGGAGTTCTTGAAGGATTATGATTGTACTATTAGCTACCATCCGGGTAAAGCTAATGTGGTTGCTGATGCACTTAGCAGGAAGTCCAGAGGGACTTTAGCTTGTCACCGAGTTTTAGTCACGGACTTGATTTAGGGATTCTCCAAGTTGGCCCTTGAGGAGCAGGGATGGACAGAGCAGGGTATTCTTGTTACCATGGTTGCTCAGTCGTCGATCAGGATGAGGATTCGAGAGGCCCAGGCCGGAGATCAACATTTATAGTTCATTGGCAGCCAGATAGCTTCCGGACAGCAGACCGAATTTACACGAGATGACGAGGGTATTGATTATTTCCGAGGTAGATTATGTGTACCTCAGTCTCACCCGGTCATGAAGGAGTTACTTCAGGAGGCTCATCGTTCTAGATTTGCTATCCACCCAGGTGGAACCCGTATGTATCGTGATTTGAGGCGTTCCTATTGGTGGAACGGCATGAAGAAAGACATCGCAAATTTTGTAGCTAGATGTCTTGTCTGTCAGTAGGCGAAGGCTGAGCACTAGAGACCTGCTGGTTTACTTCAGAGGATCCCTATTCCAGAGTGAAAGTGGGAGCATATTACAATGGATTTTGTGGTAGGATTGCCTAGGACTCGATGAGGCCATGATACGATTTGGGTAATCGTTGACCGATTAACCAAATCCGTACATTTTATAGCGATCCGGAAGACTGATTCTCTGGATCGATTAGCAGAGCTATACTGTCGTGAGATTATCAGGTTGCATGGTGTTCCTTTGAGTATTATATCAAATAGAGACCCACGATTCATGTCCCGGTTTTGGCAGAGTCTGCAGTAGGCCTTAGGCACAGAGTTTCGTTTTAGTACGGCCTTCCATCCGCAGACAGATGGACAGTCAGAGCGGACCATTCAGACTTTGGAGGACTTGCTGAGGTCTTGTGTTATGGATTTCGGAGGCAGTTGGGAGGACCACCTGCCCTTGGTGGAGTTCGCCTACAACAACAGCTATCATTCGGCTATCCAGATGGCACCGTTTGAGACGTTGTATGGTAGACCATTTCGGACACCCACCCTCTGGGAGGAGGCTGGGGAGGCTCAGTTGGTAGGACCTCAGAGAGCTCAGCAAGAGGCAGAGTTGATTCGTACTATCAGATGGAGGATGTCAGAGGCTCAGGACCGTTAGAAGAGTTATGCAGATCGGCGACGGAGACCCCTGGAGTTCTTTACTGGTGATCATGTGTTTTTGAGAGTTTCACCCACAAAAGGGGTGAAGAGATTTGGTCTTCGAGGTAAGTTAGCTCCGCGATATATCGGACCATTCCAGATCTTGGAGAGGATTGGAGCAGTAGCTTACCGTCTTGCGCTACCTCCATCTCTAGCTGGCATTCACGATGTATTCCATGTATCTATGCTGAGGAGATACATATCCGACCCAGCACATGTTCTGTCAGATATATCAGGTCCTATTCAGCCTGATGTTACTTACGAGGAGGTTCCGGTGCGGATTCTGACCATAGAGAGCGTCAGCTACGGAACAAGACTGTCCGACTGGTTAAAGTCGGATGTCAGCATCATTCTGACGAGGAGGCTACTTGAGAGCTGGAGGATATGATCCGAGCTCGATACCCTCATCTTTTTATTTGAGGTATGTGGGTTAGAGTTTCTTTCAGCATTTATATTGTTTGGTTATATTATAGTGTTTGCTGTTGGTTATAGCGAAATTTGGGGACCAAATTTTTATTAGTAGGGGAGAATGAAAGATATCGGAAAATTTAAATAAATAGAGTTATTTGGGAAATAGCCTTATAGATTTTTTTTGAAATTTTTAGAAATTTTCTAGGAATTTTTCGGAACTCATAAGACGGGTTTTGAGGGGATCAATTTCAGGTTCAGATTAAGCCTGTTTGGGATACCCGTTTAATGGAGGAAATGTTTTATTTATAAAACCTTTTCCTTTTCTTTTTATTTCCCCCAAACGCCGATCCCGACCCTTCTTCCTCTCTTCCCTGACGCGACCTCCCCTCTTCCTCTCTCTGTTCTCTCGCAGACGAGTCGAACCCGACGGACCTTCGGCGATCGTCGGTGTTGTTTGAGGAGGAAGTCGCCGGAGCTCAACAGAATCAGAGGAATTCAAGCTGTATTCGGCCGAGGAGTTGTTGTTCGGCGGATCTTGCGGCCGATCGCCGAAGGTGCTGCGGCTAGGGCACGGTGAAGGACCAGATCTCGCATCGACTCCCAACCAATCGTCCACCGAAGCTTGGAGAGGTGCCCTAGTCCGGATTTGTGCCACTCGATCGTCGGCGTGGGTTTCGGTTGAAGGTGATGAGATCAATTGAGTTGTCGAGCAGAGGCTTGAAGGTTTATTGTGTGATCCGTGATCTCCATTGATTGATTCCTTCGTGATCCGATTGTTTCCAGTAGATGATGAGGTGCTGTTACGTGGTGTTCTTGATCTCACTTGAACCCAATTGAGTAGGGAAGGATTTCAGGAGGATTATGTTCTGTGGAAACCAGTGAGGATTTGAGAAGGTGATCTTGGTTCCGATAACAATAACCATTTGATCCAGCATCAATAGCAGTTGGGACTTGAGGTATGGTGTAGGGATTTGATTACATGATGTGTAGAGGTAGTTGATACTTGTTGTATTAGATATGATTTAGTTGTTATGTGTAGGTATTTGATCTTGGTTGTAGATCATAGTATAATTTTGATTTCATGATCATATGTAGGTTTGACTAGAGGTTGTAATTAGTGGTCGATTGTGATTAGATTTGTTTGCTTAGATTAAACTAATGGAATGATTAGGGTTAAGACAATTAACCCTAGTCAACTATTGGATTTAATCTAAGTTTAGATTTCTAATCTAATTGGTGATTAGGGATTAGGTAACTAACCCTAATTGACCGTTAGATTAATTAGGTAGGTTGGGATTGTGTTTGATTAGGGTTTTGCCCTAATTTAGTTTTAGGGATTTTATTTAGCTATTCATTTGATTTAGCTAAATAAAACTGTTTATTTGACGCAGGACTTTGATTCGAGACGGGCGTCTCGACTTTGGATTGCTTTATTGTACCTTCTATTTGAGGCGGGTACCCTTTGACTTATCTTTTCGATATTGTCTTATGATATGTGCAGTTTATATATAATTACTAGTGATTGGTAGATTTATCACTTCCTTGATTATAGTTTATTCGATACCTGTAGGCGGTTACTAGTGATTGATAGTTTTAGTACTTTCCCTGGTCTTGGCTTAGTTGATACCTATCACATGCTTCTTCTGTTAGTTGCTTTACTTTAGAACTGGATGCCTTTATCTTTTGCCATGTGTATATGTGTTCATAGAGATAGAGGTATTTATTGTGTTTCCCTCTATACTGGATTAGTTGATAGATATGTTGGATATGTGATATTGGATTCATGTTGTTTATTATCCTTGTTATATATGTGTTTATCTTTTTGGCACCTACACATATGGAGGATATGCTCAGATATGACATACTGTAGCCGCATGCACCATATCGCATGATTGCATGCTGGGCGATTGACGACTCCATTATTGTTGAGCTCATCGGCCGGCTACATGGACCTCTACACACGTGATCACTACATGTGTAGTGGCACAGCACTCAGGGTGTGTATGGTAGGTTGCTCTGTCGAGGGCTCCGCTGGTACACTCATGGGTTAGTGTGACGCAGCGTAGTAGCAGGACAGGGGTCCCTTCCCGTCATTGCGTACCGGGAGATGAGAGCGTTACACTCCCTCACTATGTTTGACGTTGGAGGATAGGTGTACTCCGGTGCATCCCGTCCACTCGGTCACTCTTCAGGGGTAGTGACGACAGTGTGCACGGTGTCACAGCCCTACCCACTCGGTCTCACCATTGTGTGTGAGATGGCTGACTGGCGTCAGGGGTGACCATGTCATATTGCATCATATGCACAGATTGTATTTATTGTGATTGTTGCATATTGGATGGCGCACTTGGGTGACTGCATATGATTGACATGCATACAGGATACATGCGTATTTGCTCTGACTATCTTTATCTGTGTATGTCCACAGTCATTCGCCCAAGCCTCGCAGATGAGTACAGTTTATTTCAGTTATGCACTTCTTATATTCCTGCAATAGATTGTATTTCATGCTTATTGTTGGTTACTGCAGTTTATTTAGTTATGCATACCTGTTATACTTAGGAGACTGCACTATATATGTATACTGTTAGGATACTGTACCGTAGGATTGTTGCTGGTAGTTATATGTTGCTGTACATATCTATTGGATTTCCTGCTGAGTTCTTTGAACTCACCCCGTTGTTACTATTTTTCAGGTTGAGGCCGTCGGGAGATATTCCAGTCGTTAGCCCCATTATCGCGAGGATTTTCTTTGTCGGATTATATTTTGCTTTTGCATCTTATATACTTGTATTGTGGGTTTGTATTGTGGACATTGAACATTCGGGTTTGCTACTTTTGTTTTCCGCTGCGGATTTTCCCATTACTTCGTGGATTTGTTTTCTTCGTTGTAGTGGAGTAGGATGTTTACATATATCTTCGAGGATTCTTTATCGTCTTTCTATATTAAACTGCGTGGATTGATTATATGTTGAACTGTGTGGAATGTTGATATAAACTGCGTGGTTTGTTTCTTATTTGTATTGTATTGTTCCGGCCGTGTGTGGCCGAGGTATAGATATATGTATTCTGGATTCATATTGTCACCCGTACAGGGGAGATGCTGCAGAAATTTCTTCGAACAGGGACTACCTGGGGTGTGACACCGGCAACTCGATCGCCTAGAGTGCGAGGAGCGGGACGAGGTGCTCGGCCTGGAGGTGGAAGTGGTACAGGGGCCAGAGCGTCCTCGCCGAATAGTGCGACCATAAGCTCATCCTGCTCTGCCTCCTCTTGGGCATCTAGGTCTAGCTGGTGTTGTGGCCCCCTCCGCCAAGATAGGACACCCTCATCATCTATATGGATACCTCCTAGAGAGAAGTTCCTAGGTCCTAAGATGTCAAACTCAGTCATGACTCGGATATCGCCTCGGGTGATATTAATACGTAGGGAGGCGAAATATGTCGTCAAAATATGATAATACGGCATATGAACTCAAGTGCTGGTGGAGACTCTAGCTGAGAGTCTGAAAGATATGTAAACTAATGTCTATGTCTAATGTATGGCAAAGGGCATACAAGAGAAAGGAATGAAATGGACGTATCATGGCTATGTCGCGAGTGGACAGTGGTAAGATACAGAAGACTAAAACCCTATAGAGTACATAATCGTGAACTCAAAGGGATACTGACCTAAATATAGTCACAGTGGGTACTCTCTCTCCTAAAAAAATACGAGTAAATCGTATCCAGAGTAACGTGTGAGTAAGGATCACCAAATGGTAGATCCCTAGGAGGATAACACTGAAAAGGGCACGTAGATGGTCGTAACTCTAAAAAGTCCTGGATAATGGTAGGAGATAACATGATATCCGTACCAGCTACCCTAGTAGTATAAGTAAGATCATCTACCCTAACTAAATTGTTATAAAATTCGGTACATAAACTTATGTTTACTGAACTGATACAGTAAACAAGGTTCTGTAAGTTATAGTGGTTAATGACCTCTACAGCTGGAATACAGGAACACAAGAAGAACTGTCTTTCTAAGCACCTAGTCCTAATAGGCATATAGATGATAGACTCAAACCTAATCATAAGTTCGTTAGTAGGGAACCTAGAGTCAACACTAGCAGTAGAGGGCCCAACACCAGATCTAGAACGTTTCTACATTATATACAAAAAACTATACTAAGCATAAAAAAATAAGTGAAATATTTATAGAAAATTTAGGGGGGAAAAGGGAATTTACCGAGGCATCATGAATAATACTTTTAGAAATGACGACTTTGGTTGACTCGCAGCTGCGTAATGACCGAAGAAATGAAGACAAATTTTAATTAGCACTTCCTCTCTCGTTGAGGCTCGAAGAAGGCCTTTACAAAAGATGAATACGTACGGTGCAAGAGGAGGGGGCGCCCTGCCCCTCCCCCCTTTTATAGAGCAGTCCGAGCGCCCGGAATCACTCCGGGCACCCTGGTTTTAATTGAGCGGGGCGCCCAGAGTACCGTCCGGGAGCCCCGGGTTACTATACTAGGGGCGCCCCGCCCTTGGTTTTTGACCCTTTTTTTTTAAAGATATATTTAATATAATTTTAAAGTTTTTGAAAGAATTTTTAAAAAATTTTTAACGTTTTTGAAAGAATTTTTAAAATAATTTTAAAATTTTTTTAAAAGAATTTTTCAAAATAATTTTTAAAGTTTTTGAAAATAATTTTAAAATAATTTTTAAATTTTATTTAATTAAATTAATTTAATTTAATTTAATTAATTTTAATTTTAATTTAATTTTAATTTAATTTTAATTAATTTTATTTTAATTAATTTTAATTTTAATTTTATTTTAATTAATTTTTAATTTAATTTTAATTAATTTTTATTTTAATTTTATTTTAATTGAGTTCTTAGTCATCTCACCCGATCTACGTTTTCAATCAGGGAATCCTATAATTTTGTGAGATGAATTATGTTCAGTTTTAGGGTTTTGTTTAACTTTGTGTTAGATTCAGGTTTAGCTTTGGGCTTAATAAATATGCATTCTTCGGATAAACTTCTGGGCTATGGTGAGTCACTTGGACATCATTAGAGTAACCATGCCTTCGAGGTTTTTCAAATAGTCCTATCTACTGAACTTAATACAAAACCTTGGTCTAATTGGTTAGGATCCATAAAGGGTAGCTTCGGTTAGTTCCACTTAGCCAAATGCACCAGGTCGAAGCCATATCTTCCTAGACATACATAGACTAAGCTTCCCTAACGTACTATCATCCAAAATTTCACCAGTACCATAGGTCAAGTTAAACTTGGTCCCTTTCTAACTAGTCCTAATTACCCTGTCGGGTAGGTTAGTTTGAGTTACCCTGTTGGGTAGGTTAGTTTCGGAGGTGCCAGCTATTCTGGAGCCTCCCCCTGAATTATTGGTCTTTATTTTTGAATTGTAGTTTTTTTGTTTATGTCTGTTACTTTTATAATTATAATTGACTTGATGATATTCTAAATTTTGGTGGGTTTTAAAATATTTAGTTTTTGAATTTGTTGGTCTAGGTTTGTATTTTGGTTTTTGATTTTACTTATTTGATTTTATATAATATATTTTTCCTTTGGGTATGTAGTATTGGTTAAGTCCTACTTGCGTGGTTAGGCATGCTTTCGGAATCCAAGCTTTACTTGATTGTTTGTGTTGGGTTATTAACGATTTAAATGTTTTATTTGAACTTGACTTGTAGCCAAGTCCAGTTTTGTTGTAAATTACTTTTTGATTATTTAAAATTAGATCTAAATTCTTAGATCTTGTTGTAAATTTTTCTAAGAGATCTTTTAATTTATTAATTTCTATTTTTAGTGATAAATTTTCCTCCTCAAGTGTTAGGTCTTGAGATGGATTTGGATTTTTGATTTGTTCCTTGAGATTTTGATTCTCTTCAAGGAGAAATTTGTTTTCATTTTCTATTGAAATTAATTTCCTATTTAGACATGTAATAATTTTAAATAATTTTCTATTCAAATTAAAGTTTACCTCTTCGGGACCTTCGGAAACGAGTACAGACTCGTGGCTCGATTCGGGTTCGGACCCGTCTTCCGATTCGTCCTTCGACTCTGCTTCGAGGTCCATCAATGTGAGGTGACTCTGGTCTTCGACCTCTGATTCTTTTGATGAAGAGTCGTCCCAGGATGCTTTGAGAGCCTTCTTCTTGGATGTCTTCGTCTTGTCGCTCTTCAACCTCGGGTACTTGTTCTTGTAGTGTCCCTTCTTGTTGCATCCGAAGCATGTCACGTTTCTCGGTTCATTTGGGGAGTTAATCTTTTGCAGGTCCTTCTTGCTGAAGCCTTTCTTTCTCCTGGTGAACATTTTCCTTATCAGGTTCACCAAATATTCTTCGTCTTCAAAATCCTGGTCAGACTCATCTTCAACCTCAGGTTTGGTCTTTGTTCTTTCCTTGGAGGAACCTGTAAATAAGGCAATACCTTTATTGGTCTCGGCGTTAGTTTACTTATGTAATTCTAATTCACAAAATAATTCGTCTAACTTTAACTTAGATAAATTTTTTTGAAATTTTGTAGGCATCCACGATAGATGCCCACAAATTATTACGTGGAAAAGCGTTTAACGCATACCTGATTAGATCGTGATTCTCCATTTGATGTCTTATCGCGTGGAGTCCGTTGAGGATGTCTTTGATCCTCGCGTGAAGCTGACTCACCGTTTCTCCTTCCTGTATTTTAATATTAAATAATCTGTTTAAAAGAAGGTCGCAGTTCATTACCTTAGCGTCGCTTGTTCCTTCGTGAAGTTCGATTAGCTTGTCCCATTATTCTTTAGCATTTTGATGTAGTCCTACCCAGTTCAGTTCTTCTTTCGTCAGTCCGCATTGCAGCGTGTTGAGTGCTTTGAAGTCTGTTGACGCTTTTTTCTTCATGTCTGGAGTCCACTGTTCTGGTTCCAATGGAATTCTGGAGTTGTCGGGCGGCACCTTGTAGCCTCTGGTGATGCTAAACCATTAGTCGAAATCAGTCTTCAGGTAGACCTCCATCCGCTTCTTCTAGTACGGGAAATCATCCCCGTTGAATAGGGGAGGATGTATTGTGCTGAACCCTTCAACTTGAGACATTTTTTTAACCTGCACACAAGTAAACAAATAGACAAAAAGGTCCCAAGACTAGTGCGAAATAAAATGAAAGAAAGCTAAAAC
The DNA here is from genome assembly GCF_018446385.1 of Zingiber officinale. Lineage (NCBI taxonomy): Eukaryota > Viridiplantae > Streptophyta > Magnoliopsida > Zingiberales > Zingiberaceae > Zingiber > Zingiber officinale. The sequence goes on from NC_055992.1 coordinate 19,950,846, forward strand.
TGAATTGGTGTTGCACCAATTCAGATTAATTGCAAAAAAAGATTCCAAAAAGGTAATAATACTAGTTTGAAATATGACGCAAAACTAAAATCCAAAAAAAATGAACAACAAAAAAAATAGAAAATAATTTCAACCCTGTCTGATTGGTGGTTGCACCAAATCAGAGCGGTACCAGCTCTGATACCACTTGTTGGATCGATGAGTTTCACTAGAGGGGGGTGAATAGCGATAAAAAAAGATTGAGCGAGTAAGCACGCAGCAGAATAAGAAAAAGCGAAAAGAGAGAGTAACGCTAACACAAGTATCTTTTACTTGGTTCGGAGCCTTCAGTGACTCCTACTCCAAGGTACGCACTCGTCGAGTTCTTTCGTTGAACAATTTACTAGAAATTTGGAATAATTATTACAAATTGAGTTACAGGAATGCTAATAAAAAATAATACTGAAAATATAAATAAGAAAGTGAAAAAGCACTCTGTCGGTCATGGAGTCGCAGGAGCACAAGAGAGCAGATCGTTCATTGTTGTTGTGACTCCAGCCTTTACCCTCCTTATATAGGAGGTTCGGGGTGCTTGGATCCGTTCGGGTGCCTTGAATATGACGTACCGAGCCAACTAGGGATCTCCACGTGGCGAGGCGACGTTTAGGATAGATTTTGCATTCCGAGCGCCCGGATCCCTTCCGGAGGCCCGGACCTCCGGGCGACTAGACTCCATTTTCCAGCAACTTCATTTCCCTATAAGAAAATGTTAGTCCGAAGCATAAATGTAAAATATCCTACAAAACAGAGTGTTAGCACAATTTATGATAAAAAAGAATAATAATTAGATTCTGTCTCCTCGATACCGGAATCTAGTAACAATCTCGACTTAGGTATCCAAAATGGATCTAAGTCAGATCGACGCCTAATATTCCCTTCTCGGGAATGCGTCCTCAAAGTCACTCCCCTCCAGTGACTTACCTTCACTTACCTTCTAGACGTCTGGTCAGCCCTACGACCCATTTGAACTTCGTGCTAGCTATTTGGTCAGCCCGTCGACCTAGCTGGACTTCGTGCCAAAACGTCTGGTCAGCCCATTGACCCGTTTGGACTTTTTGCCAGCTATCCGGTTAGCCCGTTGACCTAGCTGGGCTTCTTGCCAAACATCAGGTCAGCCCGTCGACCTGTCTGGGCTTCTCCTGCACATTCGTTCAGAGTGTTAGATAATAATGAAACTAACTTAACCTATTTTTTCATTCATCAAAACTTGAGTTAGACCGTTAGTGCTAACCGCACCAACAACGTGTTCGTGTGGATACCATAGAGGCGCGGCCGCTTGATCGTGTTGAGATTTGTATCCAAAGAAAAGTTGTTGTTGGTATTGCGAAGGGCACGCAACCAAGGCATAACTATCATGAAACTTAGTATAAGTTGTTTATTCTTCCATTCACATGGATCCCCTTGATAAGGAACTAGATGTTTTCTGTTGTGCTTTTACATGTTTAGCGCCCTAGTTCCTTACAGTGGTATCAAAGCCACTTGCGAAGAGATATACTAAGTTGTTAGAATTTTATATGTCATATAAAACTGTATGATAGATTTACTATGACCTACAAATTATGAGTTTCGGTCATATTATGAGTTTCGGTCATAATTGAGAACCTCGGCCAGATTATAAGTCTTGGCCAAAATTGTTTTGTTGGGAACGAAACATAGTTGGTACTGTGACCAGCAAGGTCTCGACCAATGGTGTCTTATTGGGAACAAAACAAAGTCGGTTTTAGGGCTTAGGATATCGGGTATGGCAGCAACTCATAAAATGAGTATGCAAAATAATTTTACTTTGGGGGCGCTACCCCCTGAAACCCTCACAAGGGGCGCTACCCCCTTGACCCCCATGGAACAGTTGTCTTGATACTTCGTGATGATGTGTAGTGGAAAAGAACTCGAAGCAAACACTCACAACGTTAACAAGAGGATTTACTTGGTATCTATCTCAAAAAGAGGTGACTAATCCAAGGATCCACACACGATGCACTCTCCACTAAGAAAAACACTCCTTTTCGATAACTACCGGAGGTGGAGAAACCTTGTACAACACTCACACAACAAGATACAACACACGCAAGAAGAAAATATAAGAATATAAATAAAAACCTTCTTCTTGCTCACTTGTTGCTTGTTGATATCTCTTGAACCTTGGAAGTGCACTTGCACTCGTCTCCATGAGCTTCCAAGAACTAGTGATGAATGTCGAAGAAGAACATCTATGAATTGGGAGAAGAGATGCGAAGACGAAGGCTCGCCACATCTTTATACCTTGTGCTTCTAGGGCTCCCAATTGATTGGGCTTACTCCCAATCGATTTCAATATCAGATCAGCGCAATCCCAGCCATTGAAAACTTGCATCCTGCGCAACATTCATTTTCCAATCGATTGGCTGATCAATTGGGGAGGCTTGAATCAATCGGCTTATCGATTTAGAGTGCCTCTGTGCTCATGCTGGAAAAGGCCTGAATCGATTGACCAATCGATTTAGACTTCCTTGCGTCTTCATGGGAATCTAGCCCCAATCGATCGGCTAATCGATTGGTGGTGTTGAATAGATCGGCTGATCGATTGGGGAAGCTTTTGTGCCCCCGATTTAGGCTCTCAATCGATCAGTTGATCGATTGAGCCAACCTTTACTCGCGGCACACCTTCAATCAATCAGCTGATCAATTGAACCATAGTTCAATCGATTGGTTGATTGAATGACTTCCCTTTGACTTGCTTGAACAAGTCTAAGGTCCCCAAATCCAACATCTAGTCAACCGTGACCTGTTGGAACTCCTCATGTCTAACATCTGGTCAACCTTGACCTGTCGGGATTTCTTCACCAAGTGTTCGGTCAACCCTTTGACTCACTTGGACTTTTCTCCTCATGCCAAATGTCTGGTCAACCTTGACCCACTTGGATTTACCGTCTCATGCCAAGTGTCCGGTCCTCTATGACACACTTGGACTTTCACCAGATGTCCGGTCACCCTTGACCCATCTGGATTTTCTCGTGCCAAGTATCCGATCAATCCTTTGACCTACTTGGGCTTCCCAACACCAGGTGTCCGGTCACCCTTGATCCACCTAGATCTCCACGTGCCTGGCTTCACTCACTAGGTCTTTCCATCTACCTAGCTTCACTCACTAGGACTTTTCATCTGCCTGATTTCACTCACTAGGACTTTCCATTTACCTATCTTCACTCACTAGGGCTTTCACCTAGTTTCACTCACTAGGATTTTCCCACTGTCCGGCTTCACTCATCGGGACTTTCACCTACCTAGCTTCACTCACTAGGTTTTTCACCTGGCTTCACTCACCAAGATTTTCCAGCTGCCTAGCTTCACTCACTAGGATTTCCAACTGCCTAACCTCCAGTTAGGACTTTTCCAGTCAAGTATCCGATCAACCCTTTAACCTACTTGACTCTTCTTCATATCAGACTGGTCAAACCTTGACCAGAGGGGAATTGCTCCAACATTCTCCCCAATCGAATGATTGCTCCTACAATCTCCATATATTGTCAAACATTGAAATCCAAATATCAAGACTCAAGCTTGAGCCAACTCAAGCTTAGTCAACCTGGTCAACCTGACCGAGGGCATATTGCACTAACAGTTATACTATGTAGAAGCTATCGAGTAGCTACTATGATATTATTCTTTATTTCCAGTATTATTGTAATAGCTGCGACTAGTTGCTACTGTTGGTACAATCGATCCCTAGTCAATGTTGATCAAGCTCGAGTCAACTCGAGTTGAACTTTCGATGTTTGATCAATATATTAGTTGGTTGAGTGAGATGTCAAGTAGATCAAGGTTGACCGGATACTTGACAGTTGATCAATATGCTAAGTTGGTAATTGGGAAGTCCAAGTGGTCATATGTGATCGGATACTTAGCGGTCAAAAATTCAACATGGAGTTGACAGAAAAAGAAAGTTCAAGTGGATTATGGTTGACTGGATATTTAGTGGTTGGAAGTCCAACAAAGAGTTGGAATGAGGCATGAAGTCCCGACAGGTTAAAGTCGATCGAATGTTAGACAATGAGAAAATATCGACATGTCAAGGTTGACTAGATGTTATGCAACGAGGAAGTCTTGACAGCTCAAGGTTGACCTGATACTAGGCAACGAGAAGACTCTAGAGGTTAAGGTTCATCATATTTTGGACAAATGAAGTTCTTAGAGGTTTAGAGACGAAGTGCTAGTTGGTGTATTTTCTGACCAACAAGAGGCATTCTAAAGCAACCAACAATGATCAAAAGCGAGATTCCTATAAAGTTATTATTTTCTTTACATTTGCTTTTGTGTATTTGTTTTCTTATTGTATTGGTTGTGAAAGAGTTGTAAAAGGTTTTTCTGACTTTGGAAGGTATCCGATAAAGAGAAGAGCAATAATGATAGATTGCTAAGACTAAGCCTTGGATTAGTCACACTAAAAGGTGAATACCATGTAAAATCAAAGTGTTGTGCATGTGACATTAAGTTTGATTCAAGTATTCTATTGGACATTCAAACGACGAGCCCACAATCAAGATGAAATAATAGAAGCTATTCACCCCTCTCTCTAACTCATAAGGTTCTACCAAGTGGTATCAGAGTAAGACCTCCTTCATCGGACTAACTGTCGAAAATAGCACAAACCTAGAAGAAGAAGAAGGAGAAGAAGAAGAAGACATGATTTTGAGCTCTTTGATAGAAATTGTTGGATCGTGAAAGTTGATAGAGGGGGGGGGGGGTGAATATTGATTTAAAAACTTCAAAAAGAAGATCGAGTACACAGCGGAAAAAATAAAATTAAAGCAATGCTAACACAAGTAATTTTTTACATGGTTTGGAGCCTTGGTCGACTCCTACTCCAAGGCCCGCACTCGTCGAGTGCTTTCGTTGGACAATCCACTAGCAATTCGAATAATGTTTTACAAATTGAAAGTACAGGAATGCTTAAGAGGATTAAATATTGACAATAATTAAGAACGAAAGAAAATAGCGCGGTGTCAGAGAGTCTTCAGCGTCGCAGGAGCACAGCACGGCAGAGCAAGCTTTGGAAGGCTTTGTTGTGAGTTGTTCTTTGCTCCAGGGTGCATCCTCCTTATATAGGAGGCTCCAGGCGCCCGGATCCCTTCTGGGCGCCTAGAGTGTGATGTAACTCGTCCAACCAGAGTGCTCCATGTGACGTCGTGCGTCGGGGATAACTTTTGCATTATGGGCGCCCAGACCTCCGGGCGCCTAGACCTTTGTTTTTTTAGCAACCTGCAAAAAACATTAGTCTGAGACAAAATGCAAAACTATCCTGCAAAATAAAGTGTTAGCATAGTTAAGTTATAAGAGTAATAAAAGTAGTAATTAGATTCCGTCTCCTCGAGACCAGAATCTAGTCACGATCTCAACTTAGATTTTCGAAATGGATCTAAGTTGGATTGAAGCCTAATGTTCCCTTCCCGGGAACGCGTCCTCACAGTCACTCCCCTACAGTGACTTACCTCAACTTACCTGCCAAATTTTCGGTCAGCCCTTCGATCCGTCTGGACTTCGTGCCAGCTATTAGGTCAGCCCGTCGACCTAGCTGGACTTCGTGCCAGACGTCAGGTCAACCCGTCGACCCGTCTAGACTTTATGCCAGCTATCATGTCGAACCGTTGACCTTGCACTGACTTGTCGGCTTAATAGCTCCATTTATCTCAACGTCACTCGATTACCTATTATCATTAGTCGACTATTGTCTAATTAGTAAAATCCCACATTTGAGTTCTAAAAATCCTATTCGCTTAAACAATGATATCAGTTGACTGATACACTCCATCAAATTTGATCAATCAAGTTGAACAGTCGAGTTTCTAACCACTTTTTATTTGATACAGTAACTATCGACTGTTATTGATCATCAGTTAACTGGCACTGCAGCAAATACTAATTACCGTAGTAAACCCTGAAATTACTGTAGCAAACCTTAAAAATATCTCAAATCCTAATTTCAGAGTTTAGAGTCTATCAGTTGATATATACACCCTATTAATCGACTATTACTAATGTTTCAGCCTTACTAAGACAGAATTATCATCTTGTCTGATATCCGATTGACTTCAACCTATGAAAACTTTCTTTACTCGGCATCTTATTAACCTATTAAAATTTTTCGTTATCTAGCATCCGATTAATCTTGACCTGTCAAAACTTCATTGTGGCCCGACATCTGGTCAATTTTGACTTATTGGGACTTTCTTATTATCTAGTATTCAATCAACCTTGACCTGTTTAGACTTCATATTGGTGCAGGCAGGAATAATAATAAAACTCAAGTTTTGATGTATGATAAAAGGTTAAAGTTAGATTATGTGTTATCTAATGTATTTACCAAGTGTGCAGGCTGATATACTTGATGATGTTGGTGCGGGAAGCATCCGACGATCGAACTTGAGTTTTGATAATGACAAAGGATTCAAAGTTAAGGTGTGTTGTGATCTAACGTGCTTGACTAAGTGTTTCATGAAAGTCCTAACTGTGATTAGGTAGGTAAAAACCCTAGGGGGTGGTAACCCTAGGTCATAGGGGGTGGTAACCCTATGCGGAAAGTCTTGGTGGGTCGAGTGCTTCAGGCAAAAGTCCTAGTGGGGTAACCCTAGGTGGAAAATCCTGGTGTCGCGAACCAGGTGAAAGACTGGACCAGCCGGGAAGCGGAAGTCCAGCAGAAAGTCCGGAAGCATCGAGCACCGAGCAAAAGTCCAGTCAATCTGGAGGATCGCATTGGCAACAGGTAAATTTCCTGAGTGGAGTAGGTGAGGACGCGTTCCCCGTAGAGGGAACAGTAGGCGTCAGGTCGACCTAGGGTTTCCGGTTGGAAATCCGAAGTCAGACCCGGACAATCTGGAGACTGTCATAATATTCTGTTATCATATTTACTGTTGTTTTGTGCTAACTTTGGTTTGTAGGGTATGTGTTTGGGACTAACACTCTTGCAGGTACCAAAAACACAAAGTACACCTCGGATGAACAGTGTCCGAGGCGCCTCCATGGGGCTTGGAGGCGCCTCGGGTGCAAAGCTGGAGCTGGCTGCGAAGCACTCTGGAGGCGCCTTAAAGGAGTCATAAGGCGCCTTGAATGAGGCATAAGGCGCCTTGAAGAGATAAAATTCAACCAGTTCAAGCTTGATCTACGCGGGCGACTTAGCAACATGGAGGCGCCTTGATTGGCTTTCAAGGCGCCTTGAACACCCTTTATAAGGGGGTTTCGACCAGTAGCTTAAACAATCTTCTTCCAAGCGAACATTCTGCTACAAGCTGCCTACGAGACGATCTCGAAGTGCTGCAACGTCACCCCGACAACCCGGAGCTTCAGATTTAGTCTTTTGTTGTCGGTATAATCTTTTTACTGCTTTGAATTGTAATTAGTTTGTAATAGTTTTTACGAGCTTATAGTTGTTGCCCACGGAAAGCGATCAAGGATCGCGGGCCTTCGAGTAGGAGTCGATCTAGGCTCCGAACGAAGTAAATTCTCCTGTGTCTCTGTGTGCTTATTTTCGTTATTCCGCTATGTTTTTACTCGAGTGTTTTACGAATCGAACGAAATAGTCGCGAGCGCTATTCACCCCCCCCCCCCCCCCCACTCTAGCGCGTCTCGATCCAACAGATGAGTCTAGGGGACTAAAAACCAAACTAAAATCTAGTTAGGTCAGGAAGACCTGATAATTGGCAGGGAGCCCAGATTGGTTAGAAAGGACCTGATATTTGGTAGGAAGTCCAGTTAGGTCAACAGAATCTAACAACTGGCTAAAGTCCAGATGAGACATCTAGTAGGAAGACTTGGTGGCTCAAGAGATCGGACATCAAGTAAGTATACAAATGATAAGTGGAGGTAAGAAACTGGAAGAGGGAGATCCAATGAGGATGAGTCCCGGTGGGATTGTAGGCATTGGTCTAACTTAGATCTAACTTAGAAATATAAATTGAGACCAAGATTAGATCCTGATCTTGATAAAACAGAATCTAATTCATAAATATATAAACTGCTTATGAATATATCTTTCTAACTCTGTGTTGTAGAGACATATGTAGATCTTTGAATTCTGCATGTGTGGCCATCGACAAAATCTAATTTGAGTCTTGAGTCAAAACTCATGGTCTCCGAAAGATTACCGTGTCGAACTAGTGGATTGGAGGTGCCCTGGTAATTTGGAGACGCCAAAAACTGAGGCTCCCTATGTCAATCGGAGGTGCCCTGGATTAAAAAAATTATAAAGATGATAACACATGATTGCATCGGATCAGATAAGCTTCATTGGAGGTGCCCTAGGTCATTGGAGGCGCCCCCAATGTAATATAAAAGAATCATTTGGCTAGCTCCTCCTACATCAACCTTTAATAAGCCTTCTAGCTCTTTTTGCTATGTTGTTTCTTTGTTACCGCTCAACTGTGAATTTGCTATGCCCAACTGTTGTAGTCAGAGTGACACCAACCTCGAGCTACGAACTACAACTACTACAAGTGTCAGTAAAATTATATTTTCAGTTATTATTATTCATGCATAGGAAAGTATAGGTTGTTATACTTTCCTTATTCCTGTAGTTGACCTCTCTGCCCGAAGGTTTTTTTCAGAGGAGAATTTAGTGGATTGCCGAATCGATACGATCTAAGGGATCGTGGACCTTGGAGTAGTAGTCGTAGGACTACAAATCAAGTAAAAATAAATGCATACTTATTTTCTATTGTGTTATTCTTACTTAATTTTTTGGCTGTGCACTTAGTTTTCTGACAAGTTTTTAAAATTGAAAAGAAAAGTTTTAAAATGAGATTCACTACCTCTCTCGTTCGTTTCAATTCTACTCTTCATGCCTCATATCAACTCTTTGTTAGACTTCTTATTGCCAAGTGTTCGATCAATCATATGACTCACTTGAACTTTCCTTTTGCTAATTAATATATTGATTAAATATCAAAACTTAAACTCAAGTCACACCGAGTTTGGTCAATTGAACTTAGTCAACTTGACCAATATAATCTTAACCGAAGGTCGATTCCATCACCATTAAGGATAAAATATATAATGGGGTGTCATTTTATTTTATTTTATTTTATTTTATTTGAAAAAAGTATCATTTTAACCATTTATATAAATCAGGATGTCCTTTTAATTTTTACCCTATTTATTATGATACCCATTAACTTATAATGTGAAAATGAATAACCACTGATTAAATAGGTCAAATACTTTGGATAGCCGAAAGAATATAGGAAAGGTATGTTCCTATGTATCCATTATATTAAGTTGAACTAAATACCCAATATACAAGATGGCAAATAAAAAGGCATAGTATTATATTCATATTAGTCGATCATGATTAAATAGATCATATAATCATAGGTATACACGCTAACCTTCTCATCTTATTCTATAAACTTTATCTCGATTATTAAATTCAGCCTTCCTCTTACATCAGTAGGAAGCCTTCTATCTAATTTTTTTTCCTTCTTCGAAGGAGGTCCTTTGCCTAGTCTTAGATCTAGCTTCAAGATGTTAACCCTCTCCTTAATAATAGAGCTTTATAAGTCTCCACGGGCTGATGGTTCATATGTACAGTGGTATCGTCTGGAGTTAATTCCCAAATGGTATTGAAGCCCCATGGATTACCTTACCCTTGTATGTGCTACTATAATTGGGTGACGTTTCTATAATTTACCTGTCTATATCTAACTTGGAGTTGATGATACTTAACTGTCTGAGTTTTATAAACTTCATTTAAAGTAAGAGTATCATGATCGTGAATCTTCTTAATTATATATAACCTTGATGATTTTCAAATAAAAAAAATCTTTGAAGATGAATAAGTGATCTTTTGAAGTCATACCTCTTGCTAAATGGTAAGAATGCAACCGCTACATCAAGTGCAATTCACTAGTTAAATCCTGTTTTTTTATGCTCAATTGCTCCAACTTCAACCAGAGAGCAAAGATGATTTTTCTCTTTAAAACTCCTGTAAAATACAATTTAACAAATGGACGTGAATTCGAGATAGGACATTTTGGTTTTTATGTTGTTTTTTCTTTTTGTGATAACTTGAGTGTTGGTGCAATGACCTTACTCGAGGTTGACCAGGTTCATCAAACTCAATTGACTAAACTCGAGTTGACTAAAATTGGATTTCGATGTTTAATCAATATGTTAATTGGTCGAATGAAATATCAAATATGTCAAGGTTGATCGGACATTTGACAGTTGATCGACATGCCAATTTGTTAAGCGAAGAGTCAAGTAAGTTAAGATTGATTAGATGCTTGATGGTGAAAAAGTTCAAGTGGGTCACAATTGATCGACCACTTGGCATGGAAGAGAAAGTCCAAGTGGGGCATGATTGATTGGACACTTGATAGTCAAAAATCCAATAGCGAGTTGGCATTAGGAAAGAAAAGTTCAATGGATCACAGTTGACAGGACATCTAGTGATCAAAAGACTAATAGGAAGTTGGCATAAGAAGGAAAGTCTGAGTGGGTTATGAAGGACCGAATACTTGACAATGAAAAAAGTCCAATAGGGAGTTGACAAGACGTGAAGTCCAAGTGTATCATAAAAGATTAAATACTTGATGCATAGATGAAGTCCTGGTAGGAGTGACCAGATATTATGCAATGGTGAAATCTTGGTAGGTTGAGGTCATTAGATACTAGACAATAATGATGTCTCAATAGGTTAAGATTGATCGAATATTAGATAACGGATAGTCTCGGTAGGTCAAGGTTGACTAGATGTTAAGTGAAGAAAGTAATAGTAGGTTAAGGTCAATTAGATACTAGGCAAGACAAAATTTTATTTGTGGAAAGGCTGAAAAAAGGATATCAATTGATTACTAGAAAGTGACAACCGATTGCTAAACCCTAAAACCTTGAATTCAGGATTTGAGGGAGTAAGGGGGTTTACTAGAACCCAAGAATTGATTGTTGAAATCCAATAATTGATTGTTGGAACACAACAATTGATTGTTGGAAGCCAGCAATCGATTGTTAAAACCCAACAATCCCAGCAATCGACTATCATGTTCAATTGAATCTACCAATCGATTGTTGGGTTCTAACAATCGATTAATGTTACTGTAGCAGTATATAAAAAGTGTTGTAATCGATTGATATGGATTAACAATTGATTGGTAGGCTCAACAATTGATTATTGGAGTTTAGCAATTGATTGTTGGAGTTTAGCAATCGATTGATAAGGTAAAATTGAGTCATTAAGTTGTCAGTCAAAGAAATGGTTGAATTCACAAAGCAACAATCAATTATTAGAGTTCAACCATCGATTGTTAGGTGGAAAACAATCCAAAAGTGATCCTATAAAAGAGGGTTTCAAGGAGATTTTGAGGAGCCAGTTTTTGAGGGTTTGGAGAAGAAGTGCTGCTGCATCCAGTGGTGGATCCAGGAATTCAAGTATGGAGGGGCGATCACGATAAACAAAGGGCGGTATCCTCCATATCCACCGGTGGAATCCCATAATATTAGAGGTTCCACCGCCGGCAAGGGGGATCACGATAAACAAGGGACTGTATCCTCCATCTCCACTGATGGAACCCCATAATACTAGGGGTTCCACCACCGGCAAGGGGGCGACCGGCGATGCCGGCCCCCTAGATCCACCCTTGGCTGCATCTCCTACTATCAAGAAGTTATCCAAAGTGATAAACAAGCATTTAAAGCAAAGCTTCTCAATTATAAAATGTTTTTACATTCATTTGTATTTGTATTGTTTATGTTCCTTTGTAAGAGATTTCTCCGCTTCCGGAAGATATCTGAGAAGGAGAAAAATTAATGGTGGTAGTCGTTAGGACTAAACCTTGGATGTAGTCACCTTGAATGACGGTGAATCAAGTAAAATTAAACATGTTAGTGTTGTGTTTTATTAACTTCAAAGCGGTTGAAATTATTGATCCCTCCGCTAGTTTGTATGGGTCTTGACATTGAAGACATTTTCAAACCCTAACAATGTATTGCCCAAATCCATTTGCTTGAGGACAACAGGCATCTTGACTTTGTTGGGCCATCCTGTTCTATGATATTATAATTTCAAAAGTAATTAAGCTGTGTTTATGATATAATCATTACGAATTCCATATTCCTAACATCAACCATTATGTCAGGCTAACATCATATTAATGAAAGTTATTGTATCAATAATTTTAGCGTATCAGTTACGTAAGCAATATCCATTTTGACTGACCACGAGCCAATCAATCAAATTTATTATTTATTGCATGTTGAATTATTTCTAGTGTTTTAGGTCCCACTGTCCATTAATTGCTAATATATATATATCATGATTTATGATTTATAAATGCACGACCACATTTGAGGAGCGATGATAAAATCCTAGATCAAGTAGTTTTCAAATGTTTTTAATGCAAGCCAACAACTTTAGATATTAACTTATATGTGTTAGAAGATATGTGAGGTAGAGGGATGAATATCTTTGATCACTTTTTATCGTTACTTTATGCTCGTCATTAAATGTACAATAGAAACCTTACTTTAAATTTGACTCCGCATGCACAACACTTTGATTTACTTTGTATTTATCTATTTAAAGTGACTAATCCAAGAGTCCACACTAGCTAGTAATCTTCTTTTACTATGAACTCTCACCTTATAGGAAAATTTCCGGTAGCAAAAAAGCCTCTACAAACTTGTTCTTACAAGAACACAATAAAAAAAAATAAGAAGACTAATACAAATGCAATCGAAAACGACTTGCTTTCTTGATCTCTTATAGCTCGAAAATGCTTTTTGTTGACTCAGAAATGCACCAATACTTTGTTTCAGAGTCTCCAAGAACCAACGACTTCAAATCTCCATGAAACATTCTTTTCTAAGGTTGCTTTCAGGCTGAAAAACACATCTCAATCGATTAGTCTTACCCCCGACCATTCAAACCTACAGAAATAACTCTTTTTTACCTGACACCAATCAATTGTTGGCTTCCAATTGATTGACCTCGATTCTGAAGCCTTCTCTTCTTTTGAGAAAGCAATATCAATCAATTAGCTCAATCGATTGACAAGGATGAATCGATTAGGTCAATCGATTGACAAGGTTGAATCGATTAGGCCAATCAATTCGGCAAACTTTGTTTCCTCACAAAACTTCTGTCAATCGATTGCCTTAATCAATTATCTTAAATGTAACGTCCGTAAATTGCTTCTTTTTTTAAAAAAATACATATATGACCCGGCTAGGATTTGAACCCTAGAACTTTTATTTGAAATTGGTTAAAGTTGCCATTAGGGTGGTGGTAAAGCATCACATTGGGAATAGGGAACTATTCATTATATGTAGGATATGCATGATGAGATGCTTCAACTGCCACTTAGTATAAAAAGAAATGGAATAGACAAAACACAACTTCTCATTTTCCTTTCTCCTTCTCCATCCGAAATGATGTAAGTACTACTCACCTGCAGTATAAGTTGCTTCGATTATACATGGGTAAACATTCTTGTAGTAGTTTTAGTATGATTTTATGCATGTTTAAAGAAGATACATGATATGGAGTGTTAGATGCTCCCCATCTAAGTTTTAGGATTAAGAGCATGTCTAGAGTATCTTGAATTGCTTCCCATTAAGTTTTGGGGCTAAGAAGCATATTCAAGTGCCCTAAAGTGCTTCCCTATAAGTGTGGGATTAAGAGCACACAAGGTGCTTGTTTAAATGATAATATTAAAAAAAAAAAGAAGTATTTTACTTTCAATTGGCATATACTGGACACAAGGTCCATGGGTGGGCTCCTAGATCGTCCCTAGACCCTAGATCGCCTAGTAGTACCTTGGTAGATTCGGGATTATCTATCTCGAATCTTATTAAGGATGCGCACAAAGTGGTACAATGCTGGGCCCAAAGCAAGTTGTTTATTATTTTCAATAGTTATCTATTATTAAGTTTCAAAAATTCATTGTTTGTTAAGTGGAACCATTCCTAAGCTTGGGGACTTTGGTTATAAAGTGTAGCATTCATGAACTCAAAAGTATGGCAAGATTATATGTTTCTAGTACAAGCATGATTTTAAGTTTATGTTTTGTATGACAAATTTATTTAAAGAGCATGACATGTACATATTTCTGAATTATGCATTTTAGCGTGAATTACTGTCAAGTGCAAGCATGTGTTTTCCTACAAGCATTTGAAAAACATGTTTCCATTTTAATGCACTGGTTTGTGAGTAGATGGTACTTACTAAGTATTCTCGCTTATAGATTTGTATTTCCTTATACTGTAGATAAAGGTAAAGGAAAGCTCGAGTAAGAGGAGGCAGCAGGAGCAGTGTTGGGTGTGTGTGTGGTGGAACAGTGGAAGAAAACCTTGGAACTTGCTAATACTTACAATATGCTATCTTTATGCTATCGTGTTGTCTTACCTCTACTCTGCATGAATTACTACCATGATTTGTTTAAGATGAACTTACTAGTTTGACAGTAATTAGAATGCCTGAAGAGCTAGCAATCTAATAGTTCTAATCTTTGCTTTCACAAGATTAAATCTTGAGTTACAATTGTCTGTTGAAATTGGCTAAACGTTGCTTATGTTAAGTAGCATTATGTGTTGAATACTTGCATATAAATAATTGCTTGCAATGCTTGTTTGACTCCTTTTAAACCATGTTTAGAGTTGTTAAAGAATAGATGCATCACTGAAATTCTAAGTACTCAATCAAGGCTTCTACATGCCTACGTCATTTAATAGAAACAAAAATTTGAAATTGTAATGAAAGAGTAACGTCTGCCATAAGGTAAGAAGGGCGGGCGTTACAGTATGGTATCAGAGTAAGTTCCACCCTTCCGCCACACACATATCAAGCATTGATCCTGCAGTTTCCAAGTAAGAAAGTATATTCTCACAACTTTTAGGCATTTTTGTTTCTGTTAGAAATGTTTGTTAAGATTAAGCATGCTTATACATGAAAGTGCTAATGATAGCAAGTAGAAATGATGATGGAATGACGTATATTTCATTGGATTGGTTCAGGGATATGTAGAATGGCCAGAGGATGTCCGACTAGACAACCGAGAGTTAATGAACCTCAGCAAGAGTCAAATGAGTCTATACCACCACCCAATCTTTTAGAAGTAGTAACTCAGCCGCAGAGACAGTTGGCAGAACAACAGCAGGTTATTGCCACCTTAACTGCTAACCAGCAAGCTCCTCCCATAGGCCCATCATAAGCCAACGTGGAGGCACCAATTATGGATGAGGTTCCATCAACTGCACCTGCAGCCTTAGCAAGGGTAGTGAGGCAAGAAGCATACCTCATCCAGTGGCAAAAACTGAAACCAGAGAACTTCTCTGGCACCAGCGAACCATGGGATGCTCAGGCATGGTTCAAAACCCTTGAGAGCATAATGGAGTTACTGGATTGGCCAGAGGTAGAAAAGATAAAGTGCGCCTCCTTCCGCCTCATTGATGATGCAAGAATGTGGTGGGAATGGGTCACAACAAAAAGAATAGCGAATCAAATGACCTGGGCTGACTTCGAGACTGAGTTCTTCGAAGAGTTCTTCCATATACGAGTCACGAACAAATATTACAATGAGTTCACGGAATTTCGACAAGGAAGTTTATCAGTTGATGAAGTCGTGAAGAAATTCAATAGGCTGGCTCGCCTATGCCCCGAGCTGGTCAGCACAGAATGAGAAAGGGTAAGACTAATGTTCAAGATACTGAGGCTAGAGATAGCTCTGAATATAGCCGGTGGAATTAATAAATCGCAGACTGTAGAAGAGCTGATTAGTAGTGCTCTGATAACGGAGCATTACCTGAACAGTATCAAGCAGCAGAAGCCATTCCTGATTGAGAATAAAAGCCAAGGGAGTTCTGGCACTCAGAAACTCGAGAGCCACGGTTCAAATTGGAAGGGGAACCCCAAGAGAAAACAGTGGAATAATCCAAAGGGAGGATCCACAAGCAAGTAGCCTAAGTATGCTACGTGTCCCACGTGTGGGAAGGTGCATCTTGGAATCTGTCGCAAGGGCACTAGTGGATATTATACGTGTGGTCAAGAGGGGCATATGGCCAAGCATTGCCTGACCAAGATCAGCCTACCTCTAGCACAACCTATTCAATATGGAGGTAAGCAGACACAACTACACCAGATGCAGGCCGCATTGGAATGTCCTCATATTAGCCAAGGCAGACTGGAGGCCCCACCAATTACTACAAATGCTCGGGTTTTCTCCCTTACCAGAGAGGAGGTAGCAAACACCTCTACTATTGTCATAGGTCACATACACATTTTTAGTCAATATGCAACTGTGTTATTTGATACTGGGGCAACCCATTCGTTTGTCTCCATGGCATTTATTGAAAGAATAGGTATACCTCCGGATGTCCTAAGCGGACAGTTCTTGATGACACTACCCTCGGGAGAGATAATGACATATACGCACTGGCTATGTGTTGTGCCAGTCAGAATTGTAGACAGAGAACTGTACAGTGATCTGATAATGCTGAACATGTCCGATTACGATGTTATCTTTGGGATGGACTTTCTGAGCACGTATGGTGCTTCCATCGAGTGCCATAAGTGAAGAGTCGTATTCCAACCTGAGGCAGAGTCTAAGTTCAAGTTCATCGGAGAATTAAGGAAGAGAACCCAGAAATTCTTATCAACCATGAAAGCTCAGAAAATGTTAGCCAATGGATGCGCTGGGTTTCTAGCCCATGTGGTCAATACCCAGCAAGAAAAAGACCAAATGCTAGAAGAAGTCAGAGTTATATGCACTACCCAAATGTGTTTCCGGATGAGTTACTAGGCTTAGTTCCGGATAGGGAAATTGAACTTGAGATTGAATTCATCCCTAGTACCCATCCAATCTCAAAAGCACCCTACCGCATGGCTCCGGCAGAATTGAAGAACATCAGGGACAACTACAGGAGCTACTCAACAATAGTTTCATTCACCCTAGTCACTCACTGTGGGGAGCTCCAGTGTTGTTCGTGAAGAAGAAGGATGGGTCCATGCGAATGTGTGTAGACTACCGAGCACTGAACAAAGTAACAATCAAGAACAGGTATCCCTTATCGAGAATTGATGATCTATTTGATCAGTTAAAGGGAGCCACAGTCTTTTCCAAGATAGACTTGCGGTCAGGATTGTAGGACTGTTGTGGTTGGCTAGAATGGGGGGTTAGATAGCCTGCAAAAATAAGACAACCCTTTCTCAAACTCTCAACAATACACTTGTATAAAATTAAAGCAGTAAATAAAAGCAGAAAGAAAGAGGCAGAAGGTTTTTACTTGGTTACAACCAAGGAGGTTGTTAATCCAAGGAATGTAGCACCAGTGTCTTCTTCAGGAGGAGAAGCCTCTTACAGCAGTGAAAGCATAAAATAGAGAAGCTAATCTAGAAAAGTAGCGTACAAGTGTTGGAAATGGAATGCACTGAGTTGATGAAAAGCTTCTGGACCAAGGCTATATTTATAACTTTGGTCGGGGCACCTAGAAGGGTTCCGGGCGCCCTTGGGGGGGATAAATTTTATCCCACAACGTTCAGATCAAGTCAAAGCTTGATCCGGTCAAAAACTCACTTCCGGGCGCTCGGAAGGGTTCCGAACGCCCCAGGCTAGTCCAGGCGCCCCGGATGCTTAGTCAACTCCAGTTGACTTTTGTCTGGGTCCTTTGCTCCGGATCCACTTGATTTGGTGATATCTGCTATTTGGAATAGGGTTTACCCGAACCCAAGTTTCGGTCTTCTCGAGCGGGCTTTCCTCCGGCTTCTCGTCCCTCGGAATCGCTGCGTGTTCCCTTCTCGTCCACCGGCGTACTCATCTGCAGTCTTCATCCCTCGGACGCACCGCGTGCCGTCCTTCTCGCTAGTTGCGTCTCTTGCTCCCCGAGTAATCTTCCGCTCCGGCTTTCATCCCTCGGAACCATCGCGTGCTTCCTTCTCGTCCGCCGGTGTACTCTTCCGTAGCGCCTCGTCCCTCGGACGCACCCGATGTCGTCCTTCTCGCTGGCTGCGTCTTCCGTTCGACTACTTGTGCTCCTAAGCTCCTGCACACTTAGACACTAGGTTAGAAACAAATATGACCTAACTTAACTTGTTGAGCACATCAAAATAACTTTGGGGTTCCAACAATCTCCCCCTTTTTGGTGTGATTAACCCAAGTTAAGATAGGGTTAAAAAAAAGATATAAAATAAACTAAATTTGCAACTAAGTGCAAAAAAATAACACAAGTTAAAATTTAGTTAAAATTTTGGTCTACCTCCCCTAGACTTATTCTTTTCCTTCTCCCCCTTTGATCACAAAAAAAATGTGGTTCCAAGAAAAACAATCTAAGGGTTAAAGATTTTGAAAAAAAGTTTTTAACTTAGGGAAAAAAGATATTTTTTTTTTAAAATCTAAGTAAAAAATTTTTTGAAATAGCAAAAATTTTTAACTTAAGTCTTTGAAAATTTTTCAGAAAATTTTTCTAAGTAAAAAAAATGACTTAGTCAAATTTTTTTAAAAAAATTCTAAGTAAGTAAATTTCTAAATTAAAAAAAAATGTTTTGAACAACCTTTTTAAAGCATTAATTAATTCTTGTATTAATGCTTTATTAGTAAGTTAATTAAACGTTTATTTCAATATTTTGGCTTCCAGGTCGTGGCGAGGCACTAGGCCTTCTTGGTTATTGGAGCAACAACCACTTCCTTGACAAAGCCTCATAGAGAAATTCTTTGTTTAATTTTCTCACTTAAAGAGCTAATTTTAATTTTAAAGTTTTAGTTTAAGCATGATTTAGGAACCCAATATAGGTTCCATCCTACTTGATTAATTAAAAAGTTTTTAGGGACATATTTTCTTGAAATGTTCCTAATTTGTTCAGGGTGATATTTAAAGTACCAATTTAAATTATTAAATCTTCTAAAATTGGTTTTAGATGGGCATGTATGGTTTTTCAAGTTTTCTACTTGAATTTTTAAATTTTGAATTTCTAACTTCAATTTTTCATTTTCTAGGTTTGATTTGTCTAACATTTCTAATGGGCAAGATTCAGCTAATATTCCTTTTAAATTTTTAATTTATTTTTCTAACTTGCAGCAGTCTTTAGTTAGTAATTTAACAAATTTAAAAAGTTTATCGGGAGGAAGTGAACGTACCTGACTTACCTTGTCGATTTCGTTGTCCATGTCTCCCCCTGAACTGCTGCTTTCTTCCGACGAAGCTCCCCCTTTATCGATGCTTTTGATGCTCATCTCGGAGGAACTTGAATCGCAGTCGTCGTCTTGATAACTCGCCATCAGTGCAAGTCCAGAGAATGCTTCGACTTCCGATTCGGACAACATATCGTCCCATGTCGCGTTTAGGGCCTTGCGCTTTTGAACAGACTTTTTATCTTTATCTTTATCCTTGTTCTTTAGCTTGGGGCAGTTGTCCTTGACGTGCCCTTCTTCGTCGTAATGGTAGCAGCGGATCGTTATTTTCTTTCTACCCTGTGGATGGTTAGTTTTTCTAGAATTGTATAACTTCTTAAATCGTCTTACCATCATTACCATTTCCTCGTCGTCGAGAGAAGATTCCGACTCAAGTTCGTCTCTCGATGCTTTGAGGGCGACGTTGTTCTTGGGCTCCTTTGAACCTGCGTATCTTGATTCGTGCACTTCAAATGTCGAGAAAAATTCTTCTAAAGAAATTTTTTCTAGGTCTTTTGAAATATAAAAGGCATCTACTAGTGATGCCCATTTTGGATTTCTCGGAAAGGAATTTAAAGCGTACCTTAGAAAATCTCGGTTACTTACCTCTTCTCCGAGATTCGAAAGTCCGGTGATGAGCTCCTGTATCCTCGAGTGTAGATGTGCAATTGTTTCACCTTCTTCAAGACGGAGGTTGGTGAGCTGGTTGCGAAGTAAGTCCCGTCTTGCAAGCTTGGCTTCGGATGTTCCTTCGTGTAGTTCAAGGAACTTCTCCCAAAGCTCCTTTGCTGAGTTGTAGGTTCCAACACGGTTGACTTCTTGTGGCGGAAGTACGCTAAGCATATGAAATTATGCTTTCTTGTTTGCGACGTAGTCGACCTGCTCTTTCTTCATCCATTGATATTTTACTTTGCCTTCGGGAGCTTCAAAACCGAGTTCCATTGTTAATAATAAATCGAAATTAGTACCGAAAAATGTCTCCATACGCTTCTTCCAGCTTGCGAAGTCCCCCTCGAATTTTGGCGGGTAGATGTTGGATCCGGCCATCTCGTTGCTTCGTTCGGCGGTTAGCCCTCTTGAAGCGTCTCAGCTCTGATACCACTTGTTGGATCGTTGCGGCCAGCTAGAAGGGGGGGGTTTGGATAGCCTGCAAAAATAAGACAACCCTTTCTCGAACTCTCAACAGTACACCTGTATAAAATTAAAGTAGTAAATAAAAGCAGAAAGAAAGAGGCAGAAGGTTTTTTACTTGGTTACAACCAAGGAGGTTGTTAATCCAAGGAATGTAGCATTAGTGTCTCCTTCAGGCGGAGAAGCCTCTTACAGCAGTGAAAGCGTAAAATAGAGAAGCTAATCTAGAACAGTAGTGTACAAATGTTGGAAATGGAATGCACTGAGTTGATGAAAAGCTTCTGTACCAAAGCTATATTTATAGCCTTGGTCGGGGTGCCTGGAAGGGTTTTGGGTGCCCTGGGGGGGATAAATTTTATCCCCTAACGTTCAGATCGAGTCAAAGCTCGATCCGGTCAAAAACTCACTTCCGGGCGCTCGGAAGGGTTCCGGGCGCCCCGGGCTGGTCCGGGCGCCCCGTATGCTTAGTCAACTCCAATTGACTTTTTTCCGGGTCCTCTACTCTGGATCCGCTTGATTGGGTGATCTCTGCTATCCGGAATAGGGCTCACCCGAACCCAAGTTCCAGTCTTCTCGAGCGGGCTTCCCTCCGGCTTCTCGTCCCTCGGAATCGCCGCGTGTTCCCTTCTCGTCCGCCGACGTACTCATCCGCAGTCTTAGTCACTCAGACGCACCGCGTGTCGTCCTTCTCGCTAGCTGCGCCTCTTGCTCCCCGAGCAATCTTCCGCTCTAGCTTTCGTCCCTCGGAACCACCGCGCGCTTCTTTCTCGTCCGCCAGTGTACTCTTCCGCAGCGCCTTGTCCCTCGGACGCACCGCGTGCCATTCTTCTCGCTGGCTGCGTCTTCCGCTCGATTACCTGTGCTCCTAAGCTCCTGCACACTTAGACACTAGGTTAGAAACAAACAGGACCTAACTTAACTTGTTGATCACACCAAAATAGCCTTGGGATTCCAACAAGGATATCATCAAGTGAAAGTGAAAGCAGATGATGTACCGAAGACAACATTCCGAACGAGGTATGGACACTACGAGTTCGTAGTCATGCCTTTAGGAGTGATGAATGCTCCTGCTACATTTATAAATCTGATAAACATAGTATTCAAGGTATATTTGGACAAGTTTGTGATCATCTTTATAGAAGATATCCTTATATACTCCAGAACTCAGGAAGAACATGCTGAATATCTGAGAACAGTATTACAGATTCTTTAGCAGAGCCAGTTGTATGCGCAGTTCTCCAAGTGCGAGTTCTTGCTCGATCAAGTGCCCATCCTAGGTCACATTATTTCCAAAGATGGGGTTATGGTGGACCCGACAAAAATAGAAGCTGTGAGTAACTGGAATAGACCCAAGAATGCTAGTGAAATCAGAAGTTTCCTTGGGCTAGCAGGCTAATACAGGAAATTTATAGAGGACTTATCAAGGATCACCTCTCCATTGACAATTCTTACCATAAAGAACAAAAAAATTTGAGTGAACAGAGGATTGTGAGAAGAGTTTCACTGAACTGAAAAGGAGACTGACCAGTGCTCTAATCCTGACCCTTCCAGAAAATAGCGAAAGCTTCAATATTTACAGTGATACTTCTAAATTGGGGCTCAGAGCCGTACTGATCCAGAATGACAAAGTCATTGCCTACGCCTCGAGACAACTCAAGGATTATGAGAAGAACTATCCGACTTATGACCTTGAGCTAGCAGCAGTAGTCTTCGCTCTCAAAATCTAGAGGCATTACTTATACGGAGCTCAGTGTAATATTTACACAGATCACCAGTCTGAAGTATTTCTTCACTCAGAAAGACCTGAACATGAGATAGTGGAGATGACTTGAGCTGGTCAAAGACTATGACTGTGAAATCCTCTACCATCTAGGGAAGGCGAACAAAGTGGAAGATGAGCTAAGAAGAAAATCTTTCGCAACTTTATTGTCCTTATCTGCTATGTCACATCCTCTACAGAAAGAAATATTAGACTTTGGGCTTGAAATTGTTACCGGGCAGCTCTCCACTTTGACACTGGTGTCAACCCTGCTTGAAGATATACAGAAAGAGCAGGATGAAGATCCTGATATTCAGAAGATCAAGCAGGGGATACAGGAAGGAGAAAATGGAAAGTTCCGAGTGTCATACCATGGGATGCTGCATTATGGTGATGGCCTATGTGTCCCTAATCAAGAAGAATTGTGAAAGAAAATTCTAGATGAAGTCCATGGAACACCCTATGCAATGCATCCTGGTTCCACCAAGATGTACCAAGATATAAAGGAATGCTTTTGGTGGTCTGGAATGAAAAGAGATGTTGTTAGATATATTAGTGCCTGCCTGATGTGTCAACGGATTAAAGCAGAACATCAGAGACCAGGCAGAATTCTGCAGCCTATCCAGATCCCAGAGTGGAAGTGGGAAGATATATCTATGGACTTCATAGTAGGTCTACCCAGAACCACGAATGGTTATGATTCTATATGGGTAATAGTGGACAGATTGACCAAGTATGCTCATTTTCTAGCTATCAGAATATCCTACTCTATTAAACAGCTAGTGCAATCGTATGTTAAAGAGGTATATTGCATGGAGTACCCAAGATCATAATTTCTGATAGAGATGGTCGCTTTACTTCACACTTCTGGGAGTGTGTCCAGAGAGCCCTTGGCACTAAGCTACGATTTAGCACTCTATTCCATCCTCAAACTGATGGGCAAACAGAACGAGTGAATCAAGTTCTGGAGAATATGCTACAGGCTTGTGCCTTAGATTTCAAAGGGAGCTGGTACCGATACCTATCCTTAGCAGAATTCGCATACAATAATAGCTATCAAGCTACTATCGGAATGACACCCAACGAGGCTCTATATGGGAGGAAATGTAGATCTCCTATCTGTTGGTATGAAGGTGGTGAAAAGAAAGAAATGAGTCTCTAGACAGACCTTATCGAGGACACCACCAAAGCCATCCAGAACATCCGTCAGATAATAGAAACTGCTCAGAACTGGCAGAAAAGCTATGCGGATGTGCGCCGTAGACTGTTGGAATTTGAGGTTGGGGATTGAGTGCTCCTCAAAGTAGCTCTTATGAAAGAAGTGATGCGGTTTGGAAAGAAAGGAAAGTTGAGTCCACATTATGTGGGGTCATACCTGATCACTAGAAGGGTTGGCAAGGTAGCTTATGAGCTGAAGGTATCTCAGGAAATGTCAGCTATTCATAATGTATTCCATGTCTCAATGCTGAAGAAGCATGTTCCCGATGCAAACCAAGTGATTGAGCTACGGACGGTACAAGTTCATGAGGATCTCAGTTATGAAAGTTGACCTATTCAGATAATAGATTGAGAAGTTAAGAAGCTGAGGAACAAAGAGATACCTTTAGTAAAAGTTTTGTGGCAAAGTCAACAGTATGAAGAGGCAACGTGGGAACGTGAGGTCGATATGAGATAGAAGTATCCGAAATTGTTCTAAGTTCGAGGACGAACTTTTCCTGAGGTATGGGGGATTGTAACGCCCGTAAATTGCCTCTTTTAAAAAAATACATATATGACCCGGCTAGGATTTGAACCCTAGAACTTTTATTTAAAATAGGTAAAAGTTGCCATTAGGGTGGTGGTAAAGTATCACATTAGGAATAGAGAACTATTCATTATATGTAGGATATGCATGATGAGATGCTTCAACTTCCACTTAGTATAAAAAGGAAATGGAAGAGACAAAACACAACTTCTCATTTTCCTTTCTCCTTCTCCATCCGAAACTTCTCCTCCCCTTTTCTCATGTTCGGCCAAGAACCCTAGGGTTCCACCTTTTGAAGCTTTTCTGGAGGAGATTCTAAGAGGGGGTTCTCACGAGGATTAGTACGCGCGTGAAGAGCAACTCGGAGATTAAGGCATACAAGAGGGGCATTGTTCTTTCCTAAACCCTAGTGGTATAATAGTAAGATATAGTGAAATGATGTAAGTACTACTCACCTTCAGTATAAGTTGCTTCGATTATACATGGGTAAACATTCTTGTAGTAGTTTTAGTATGATTTTATGCATGTTTAAAGAAGATACATGATATAGAGTGTTAGATGCTCCCCATCTAAGTTTTAGGATTAAGAGCATGTCTAGAGTATCTTGAATTGCTTCCCATTTAGTTTTGGGGCTAAGAAGCATATTCAAGTGCCCTAAAGTGCTTCCCTATAAGTGTGGGATTAAGAGCACACAAGGTGCTTATTTAAATGAAAATATTAAAAAAAAAAGGAAGTATTTTACTTTAAATTGGCATGTACTAGACACAAGGTCCATGGGTGGGCTCCTAGATCGCCCCTAGGCCCTAGATCGCCTAGTAGTACCTTAGTAGATTCGGGATTATCTATCTCGGATCTTATTAAGGTTGCGCGCAAAGTGGTACAATGCCGGGCCTAAAGCAAGTTGTTTATTATTTTCAATAGTTATCTATTATTAAGTTT
Source organism: Zingiber officinale (assembly GCF_018446385.1). Classification (NCBI taxonomy): domain Eukaryota; kingdom Viridiplantae; phylum Streptophyta; class Magnoliopsida; order Zingiberales; family Zingiberaceae; genus Zingiber; species Zingiber officinale. Next base: position 19,975,582 of record NC_055992.1, read on the forward strand.
AAAAAATTCATTGTTTGTTAAGTGGAAGCATTCCTAAGCTCGGGAACTTTGGTTATAAAGTGTAGCATTCATGAACTCAAAAGTATAGCAAGATCATATGTTTCTAGTACAAGTATGGTTTTAAGTTTATGTTTTGCATGACAAATTTATTTAAAGAGCATGCCATGTACATATTTCCGAATTATGCATTTTAGCGTCAAGTGCAAGTATGTGTTTTCCTACAAGAATTTGAAAAGCATGTTTCCTTTTTAATACACTATTTTGTGAGTAGATGGTACTTACTAAGCATTCACGCTTATAGATTTGCATTTCCTTATACTACAGATAAAGGTAAAGGAAAGCTTGAGTAAGAGGAGGTAGCAAGAGCAGTGTTGGGTGTGTGTGTGGTGGAACAGTGGAAGAAGACCTTGGAACTTGCTAATACTTACAATGTGCTAAATTTTTATGCTATCATGTTGTCTTACCTCCACTCTGTATGAATTACTATCATGATTTGTTTAAGATGAACTTACTAGTTTGATAGTAATTAGAATGTCTGAAGAGTTAGCAATCTAATAGTCCTAATCTTTGCTTCCACAAGATTAAAAGCTTGAGTTACAATTGTCTGTTGAAATTGGCTAAATGTTGCTTACGTTAAGTTGCATTATGTGTTGAATACTTGCATACAAATAATTGCTTGCAATGCTTATTTGACTCCTTTTAAACCATGTTTAGAGTTGTTAAAGAATAGACGCATCATTGAAATTCGAAGTACTTAATCAAGGCTTCTACATGCCTACGTCATTTAATAGAAATAAAAATTTGAAATTGTAATGAAAGAGTAACGTCTGCCATAATGTAAGAAGGGCGGGCATTACATTAAACCCAATCGATCCTGGACCATACCATGCTCCTAAAAAAAGCTTTTAATCGATTGACTCAATCGATTGCTTTGGGTCAATCAATTGCGCAAACCTAACCCCAGAATTCAAGTTTAGGGTTTACCAATTGATTGCTACCTCTAACCAATCGATTTATAACCCTAAATTCAACATTTTCACTGATGAATTCACGTCTTACCTAGTATTCGATTGACTTCAACCTACTAGGACATCCTTTACCCAACATCCAGTCATCCATGACCTATTGGGACTTTTTCACATAGTTTTTGGTCCTCTTTGATCCACTTAGATTTTCTCTTGCCAACCTTCCCATTGGACTTATGATCACCAAGTGTCAAGTCAATATTTGACTCACTTGGACTTTCCTCTCGCCTACCTTCCCATTGGACATTCGATCACTAAGTGTCCAGTCAACATTTGACTCACTTGAACTTTCCTCTTGCCAACTTTCTGTTGAACTTCCAATCACCAAGTGTCTAGTTTTCCTTGACTTACTTAGACTTTGCTCTTGCTAATTTTCTGTTGGACTTCTGATCACCAAATATCCGGTCCTCCTTGACCCACTTAGACTTTCCTCTTGCTAAATTTTCATTGGATTTTTTACATCAAGTATCCGGTCCTTCATGACCCACTTGACTTTTCTCTCTCATATTGTCAAACATTGAAATCCAAACTCGAGCCAAACCGATCTTGGTCAACCTTGACCCAAGGTCGATTGCACCAATAATACGTGAAGTTAAATAAGTTAGGTTGCGGGGTTATGTCAAACTTGATCTATTAAGGGGCTAGGGTTGGTTGTTACAAAATAATGTTGGATATATGTGTATGAAAAAGAGGTGGAAGAGGCATGAGCCTCCATTATGAATGAGACTTTAGTCCCACATTGGGAGTTTCAAGGCATATTAGTTGGTTTATATTGATTCACATGCATTGATGATGCGAACAAATGCCTGGGGAGAGGCTCTCTCTCATGTGTGGGTGCACAAGGGGGGTGCAAATCCAGGGCCCATATTTGCACTGAAATAAGTTAACTTGTGTGTGGGCATGACCTGTGAGTGTCAAATGCCAGATCAGTCGGGGCAAAATTTACCTAAGTGGAACAACCAATATTTTGTCATGTGATTCTTTCTGTTGCTCAAGAAGGTAACGGAAGTATTAACCATTGTTAATGGTGATTTCGTATCTTGTTGCTCAAGAAGGTAACGGAAGCATTAACCATTTTTAATGGCGATCTTGTAACCTCCCGGATAGTAATAGTCGGCCATTGATGGTTGCCGGCTATCATTAATCCCTAGGTATTGAATGACCATTACTCGTCATCCAATGCTAGTAATGCTTGTGCGGGAAGCATCTGACGATCGAACCTAAGTTTTGATAATGACAAAGAGTTCAAAGTTAAGGTTATTTGTGGTCTAACGTGTTTGAATGAGTTTTCAAGAAAGTCCTAAGTGCACTTAGGCAAAAGTCCTAGTTGCGGTTACGCAGGTGAAAACCCCTAGGGGGTGGTAACCCTAGGTCCTAGGGGGTGGTAACCCTAGGGGGAAAATCTTGGCGGGTCGAAGGCTTGGGGTAAAAACCCTAGGGTCGGGGACTCTAGGTGGAAAGTCCTGGTGGTCGCGGACTAGGTGAAAAAATTGGACGGGTCGTCGAGCAAACGTCTAGCAGAAAGTCTTGGAGCCTCGGGCGCTAAGAAAAAATCCAGTCGGTCTAGAGGACCGGTCTGGCAACAGGTAAACTGTCCTAAGTGGAGTAGGTGAGGACGCGTTCCCCGGTGAGGGAACAATAGGCATCAGTTTGACCTAGAGTTTTCGGATGAAAATCCAAAGTCAGAACAAGACAGTCTAGTGACTATCAAATATTTATCTTAATCTTATTTTATTGTTCTTAACTCTGTTTTGTAGGATATATTTTGTATTGTGGACTAACACATCTTGCAGGGAGTGAAAATGATGTAAAGTCTCAGATGAACAGTACTCGAGGCGCCCTCCATGGAGATTGGAGGAGCCTCGGGTGCACTAGTCGAAGACCTCCACACAGCAGGGCAGAGGGCGCCCTGGACACTGGGCAGAGGGTGCCCTGGACACTGGGTAGAGGGCGTCCTCCATGGAGCTTGGAGGCGCCCTCAGGTAGATAAGTAGTGGGCGACTCGGGGCTTATCAACGCTGCGAAGTTGGCAGGGTTGGAGGCGCCCTCAACAGGCTATATAAGGTTGTGTCAACTAGATGCTTCAATACAACAGTTTTCAATGATTCTTCAACTGCACACTACTAACAAAACAATCCAGTAAAGCCATACGCTACTCAGACAACCACAAGCTCGACTTTCTCCATTCTTGAGTTGTTTGTATACTTTTATTTATTTCATTTAAATTGTAATACTCCTTTTGTAATATTTCTGGATTGATCATGAATTGCTTAAAGTAAACACTCAACGAATGTGAGCCTTGGAGTAGGAGTCGCCACAGGCTCTGAACCAAGTAATTCCTTGGTGTGCTCGTGTGTTGTTTCTTTTATTCTGCTGTGTAACGTTTACTCCGATTGATTGTTTTGAAATGACGTGAATTCCACGAGCGCTATTAACCCCCCCCCCCCCCCCCCCCCCCTTTCGATCCTACAGGTAAGGGATGGTTCTCTTATATAAAGGGAGACCATGGTATTGAGCAAGATACACAGAAAAAGAAGCAGTAGTTCTCCACCTCTATTCCCCTCCTCCTCTGTCGTGTAACTCTTGCTCGACGGAGTGTCCGTGATAGCAGTCGAGTACCACTCAGTTTGCCATGACCACCAGTGCATGGTTGGAATCATGGTTAATTGTTGTATTCTAGGAAACAGACAATCCAAGTAAACCTCGAAGCATAGACGAAGGTTGGCAAATCTGTTTCAAGGAAACTGAGACCCTCACAGGCCTCGGTCCATTCGCTCGCTTGGATTCTTCACCCGCTCGACTCGTTCTGTTGCTTGGGCATATTCATGGAATGCTCTTCCTGGTCAGCTGATCTGCCAAGTTCGTCGATCGTCATGCCAAGTTAGTGTGATCTACTCGCTCCCCCATTTGGACATTCACTCATTTGGCCGCCCACTCAGCCATTCGACTTCTCTACTCACCTATTCGCTTGTTCGATCACTCTGCTACTCTACTTGATCGGCCACTTGTTTGCTTCACTTGTCCAACCGTTTACTCACCTGGCCACTCAATTTTTCTACACAGTTAGCCAAACACTCGCTCGACCACTCGGTTGTTCTGCCCGCACAGTCATACGCTCGCTCGGCTATTCAATCGCCCGACCGCATGCTCACTCGATCACTCAGCCTTTTCATCCACTCGGCTACACACCTATCCAACTACTCACTCACTCAGCTTCTTGGTCCACTCAGCTGTACGCTCACTCGCTCGATCACTCACTCAGTCCGCTAGGCTAAATGCTCGCTCGGCCGGCCTCTCTGACGCTCGCTCGCTCAGCCGCTCTGTCACTCCGGTTGGTCTATCATTCAGGCCACTCTACACACTTGACTTCTTTGCATCTCTCGGCCTAATAAGCCACTTTGCTGTTTATCCCGCTCGGCCACTCAGCCGCTCAGCCGCGCTACCGGCTCGGTCACTCTACCCGCTCGATCACCCAACCCGCTTTGTCACTCTGCCCACTTGGCACTATACGATCTGCACTTGGTAGAAACTAGCCCTGCTGGCAGCCTGAGATTATCATCTCAATTCATTTCGACAAATAAGTTGAATTTAATTTTGTATATTTAAATTTGACTAATTCCCAAGTATCTCCGGTAAATTATCCAACAATCTTGAAACATACTCGATTCTATTGAGATGGCCACAGACCAAAGTGTTGAGGTACAACAGACTCAACACATAAAGGCCCCCTCCGCCCCGATTGGAATTGTGCCAATCAATCATGGGGAAAAATCAGAGAAGTTTAGTGGACTAAACTTCAAGAGGTGGCAGCAGAAGATACTCTTCTACTTGACCACGCTCAATCTAGCTTGGTTCTTGACCGAGGAACCTCCCAAGCGTGCTGAGGATGTTGATGCGCAAACCATCAGTGCAGTGGAGACATGGACTTATTCTAAGCCTTGCTGATTTGTTGTACGCAATGTATAGCATGAAGAGAATGTTGGAGCAATCTAGGTACCCTAGGTTTTGATGTTTGGGCAAAGGTTTAAGTTAGGGTTATTATTGTATTTGATATGCATTGTGAGTATGTAGGATACAGGTACAACAAGGAGAGTCCAAGTGTGATCTTGGCAAAGGAGGAAAGTCTAAGGTGTAGGGGATCTTGTATATGGCCGGCTAGAAGGGGGTTGGATAGACGATGCCCCTAATAATTCGTTTCCTACGTATTTGTTAGTTGCATAGTGGAAATCTAATACTAAATACAAATATGAAAGCTAAACTAAAGACAAGAAGAGAAATGTAAACCGCTAACACATTTATTTACGTGGTTCGTAGATAACTTGCTCCTACTCCATGGCTATCCGTAAGGTGGACAATCCCTCAATCCATCGATGGATTAGTCCTTGGAAACTCTGACTATCTCAAGTCACTCCTTGTGGGTGGAGAAACCTTACCACAACACTCACCAAGACCTCTTGGATTACACAGAACTCTTGAGTACTTGTTGACTACTAATTAGAGTTGATCACCACTAATTTCGTCAACCTTAACCAAGCTCCCAAGGCTTGGTTATATAGGCCACGGGTTGGAAAACCCCACTTATCAGTCGACTGCCAAAACCATCAATTGACTGCCTCTATGGATATTCGGTCATTACAACTCAACGACTTGATACCAATCGACTAGTGAAAGTACCAGTTGACTGCTCCACACTGGCCGAGCGAACATAAGCATTTTGTTTGCTCCCAGTCGACTGTTATTTCTATTAGTCGACTGGTACCATGAGTACAGTCTCTCAGTACTCAAACCCTCACCCTTACGACTCACTTGACTCTTCTTCATTGCAGCCTTGACCTATTGCCTTCAAGTCTACTTCCTTTGGCTCTCATCCCTCGAATGCATTCAAGCTCGCGGCTCGTCCCCAATGTCATCCTTCGTGTATGCCTCGAAGTCGCTTCCCTCGACCCTTATCCTTACTGCCTTGTCCACGGTCCCTCGGATGCTTCATCGTTCACCAGACCCGAAGCCATCAAGCTGAGTCATATGTATATCCTGCAAACCTGCACACTCATATGTTAGAATGTATACTAAAAGCCTAGCTTTTGTCAACATTTATTTTAGAAATAAGAAGCACATTGGTCAAATGTCTACATTTATATGCTAAGTGTAGTTGCTTAATTAATTTATATTGTAAATAACATGGTGTGTGGTGTCACACACAGAAGATAATGTTATCAGTTCTTTATAAATTATAAATAGTAGCTCACGACTAAGATGGAAAGAAATAAACCATTGGAATAATCGTAGTGTAATTAGGTATTGGTTTATCTTGACTAATAAATTACACTAGTACACTCTAAGTGTATAGAGCAAGACCATTTAAGGTAAGTTCTTTTTATACTGACTTAATAAAAGAACAAGACCTTAGTTATTATGGAAGTGTGTGCTCTTAATCCTAATATAATAACAAGCACATATATTTAGTATTTATTTCTTTAATTTATCAAAGGGTAAGATTTATCTTGATAAATCAAAAGGCCCGATAAGTTGGGAAATGATATTACTTATAGTGTGTGTTGTTGATTATAGAAGGAAACTGTGTCCTAGTAATATAGGTTGATAATGCCCCTAAGAGGAGCTCATAAAGATTGTCATGTTAAACCCTGTAGGTGGACTTAGTCCGACATGACGATAAGGTTGAGTGGTACCTAAGATATTAATTAAAGTGAGTTGTCAGTAACTCAATTAATTAGTGGGCATTCGACATCTTAAACACAGGGAGACTAACACACTCATAATAAGAAGGAGCCCAAAAATGTAATTTGGGATTGGTGCGGTAGTTCAATAATAACTCTTTAGTTGTATAAATTATTATTGATGAAATTAAGTTGAGTGTTCGGGGCGAACACGGGAAGCTTAATTTCATAGGGAGACCAAAACAAATTCCTCCTCTCGGTCCCTATCATAACCTCTTATTTATAAAGTATTATATCCACCTATACCCACTTTTATACCCATCCTAAGGTGGCTGGCCAAGAAAGTTGTTAGTCAGAGCCCTAGAGCCAATTATTTGATGATTGTTGTATAGACTCGTTGTATCATATTCTTGTATATAAATAAAGGCATTTGTTTTTGGTTATTATACTTACTTGTATTGGTGTCAAATAACTAAATATAATAGCGTCCTTGAGTAGAAGGTTCTTACCTATATCAATCAATTGGTTGAATCAATAGTGAGATGATATAGGGAACACTACTCTTAATCATTCCTAGTCAAGTATTAACATTCAGGGACAATGTTAATGTGACGAGACTAGCATGTAGGTCAACTCAATGACTTAATCTCACAAGTCATGGATATGGAGATATCAAGTTGACACATGGGTATGCATTGGAGAATGTATACTGAATGACCCGCCATGAGAAAGTATCATGGATTGTTATATGAGTGTCATATACTTTCTCATGTGGCTATTAGTATGACTATTAGTCCTTGGACCTGAAGTCACCATGGTTCCCTACATAAGGAGTTACATACTTTGGCTTCGTCAAACGTCACCAATAACTGGGTGGACTATAAAGGCGATTACTGGGTATGTAACAAATTATGCAGAGGGATGTGAGTGATGTAGATGGGATCTATCCCTCCTATATGATGGGAGTGACATCGATATTCTTGATAGAGTGAGACCACTAAGTGCATGGCCATGCCCAAATGAGTCAATATGAGATATTGAGCTCATTTGATTGAGTGAGTCTACTTAGGATTCAAGATTTAGCTTGATTAGAGGATGACACGGTCTATGCCTCACATTTATCAATCTAGATGTCAAGGATAGAAGGACACTTGTCATATATTGTGAGGAGTCACAATTAGTAGTCTCAAGGTGATGTTGGATCTCAACATTCTTATAACTTGGGTAGTAATGATGTGTTTCTAGATACCGCTCATTACTTATGCTTCTAAATGAGTTTAGGAGCATTGCCAACATTATAAGAACCTATAGGGTCACACACAAAGGGTAATTAGATGGAGATTAGGTTCATTTGATGAACCTAAAGGATTAGGTTCATGTGATGAACCAAATTGGATTAAGAGTAATCCAAATTGAGTTAATTGAGTTGGACTCAATTTGGTTCATGTGTTAAGTGAGTCTAATTTGGACTTAGACTTATTTAATTAATTTAATTCAATGAATAGAGATTCATTAAATTAAAATTGGCTTGAACCAATGGTTAGATTAGATCAACCAAGGGAGAGAAGTGGTCAAGTTTGACTTGACTTAAGTAGGAAGATGAAGAGTCAAGTTTTGACTTGACTTTGACTTGACTAATGCCACATCATCAAGGCTTCTTCATTTGGTCAAGTTTGACTTGACCAAATGCCACCTCATGGAGGAGATCAAGAGACTTGACTATTGATATTCCATGGGAGTTTATAAGCCTAAATGGCCAACCACTTGGGAGTTACACAAGGTGAGAATTCATTCTCATTCATTTCTTCTTCTTCCTCTCTAGGTTTCTTCTCTCCCTCTCCTCCTCTTTGGCCGAACCTTACAAAGGTGCTAGCACACCTTTGTGTTAGGTTTTCTCCATCTCTTGCTTGTGTGTATACACATAGAGGAGTATCTACTTTGATACTCTCGAGATCCGGCGAATTTTGGACGAGCGGGCGTCGCATCAAGGGTAAATTCTTATCTTGTAGATCTAAAGTAGATCTAGGTTAGAAAACTTGTACGTGAAAGGTTTTACAAATTTTTATTTCTTCGCACGGATCCGTGGCATGAGAATTTCAGGGTTTCCGCAACTCAAAAAGCGGTTTTTGTGGCCCGAAAAACCCAACAGTGGTATCAGAGCCACGTGCGAAGCGCGTACGAGTTTTATTTTGAATTTTATGAAATTCTACAGATCTGTAACTTTTTGTGTTTTATGATTTTTATAGCTTTTATGGGTAATTTTCTCGTAGAAGCGAAGCACAAGTATTTAGACACTTGTAGGCTTCGACTACCAAGAAAATATTTCCGAAACAGCAAGGTTTCACCCCAAATCATTTTGGGACAACAGGCTAAGGCACTGTAGGATCGCTTAGGAACACTCGCGATGGTTATATCGCGGGTAGGGGTGCTGCCCCTGACCCCGCAAGGGGCTTCGTTCCGCGATTGCGCCCGAAAATCGTTAAATGGGACCGCCGGGAATTTTACTCATAAAAATTGTAAAAATTGTAAGATAAATTACAAAAATTTATAGAAATTACATATTTTAGAATTATGTATTATTTTGTGATGGTCATGGCCCAAAAGACCCAATTAGATTGGAAATTTGTGTTGTAATTCATATTATGGCATGCATGCCATTTTCTGTGATGTGCGTGTTGTATATGATACGCGACCTGCGCGTCGTACCTTTCCTATTTTTATATTCCTGTTATAAATAGTTTAGACTCGAATGTAACTCGAGTTTCACCTTTGTAATGTACAAATTGGAGCGGTGGAAGATCCACTCGAGACGGAGTTACGAGGAGGGCGCAAGCAACACAAGGTGGTCAATGGATGGAGCTTGAGAAGCTGTTGACCTTAGGTTGACCATCTTATCTTCTCATTGGCTTGAGAAGATCGTAGTAGGGCCGTGACTAATCACAAAATATTTAATTAATTGCTTGTGTGTGTATATGTGATGCATGCTAGAATAGTAATTAATTAGCGCCTTAACGATTAGATTAGATCTAAATCGCGTACATGATGCACCCTAACGATTAGATTAGATCTAAATCGCATATATGATATACCTCGTCGATTAGATTAGATCTCAATCGTGTCAACTCGTAATGCCTACAATGTCGTGATACCTATCACTACCTCGATCACATGTTGTTGTTGAATCTGCCAAAGCAGAGCAACACATATTATCTTGGTAGGGTACGAAGGGACAATTTTGGTCCCGCCTATCAATGCATGGGTGAGTACAACTCAATTAGATTGAGTAACTAGTTAACTCAATTGGATCAAGTTTAACTATAGGCATTTTCCAATGGTTGGTAGATAGGTCAAAATCATGTTTATATTAACTCTTGGGCGTATTAGCCAAAGCTAACTCGAGTTTTAATATAAATGCGGATCTTGATCCTATAAACAAGAGTTGCATAGAGATGTAATTGGTAATTAGTTACCTACCGATCATACTAAGTCTTGGGCGATTTAGCCAAAGCTAACTCAGGGCATAGTATGATGTGGATCTTGTCCCACATGAATTATAGAATTCAGTGGGAGCATCATTTAATTAAAGGCCTAATTAGATGATTACTAGAATATGATGTTTATTTATTTTCTGCAATTTTTGTTGTAGATTGCCATGACGTCAAATACAAACTCTTTCTCCCTGCGTTCCGTCCTTGAGAAGGACAAGCTCAACGGAGCTAATTTCATGGACTGGTACAGGAATCTGACAATCGTTCTCACACAAGAACTAAACTGTACGTTCTGGAGCAGCCTATTCCAGAGGCACCTCCTGCCACTGCCACGCGAGCTGACCGTGATGCTTACAAGAAGCATCAAGATGACGCATTAGATGTGTCATGTCTTATGCTCGCGACCATGAACTCTGAGCTTCAGAAGCAACACGAGTTGATGGGCGCTTATGATATGGTTGAACATCTTCGTCAACTATATCAAGGACAAGCGAGGCACGAGAGATTCGAGATCTCTAAGGCATTGTTTCAGTGCAAAAGATGTAAGATGGGACTCTCGTAGGCCCATATGTACTCAAAATGATTGGGTACATAGAAAACCTACATAGGTTGGGATTCCCACTTGGCCAAGAGCTGGCCACTGATATGATCTTGCAATCCTTGCCAGATAGCTATAGTTAATTTGTTCTAAATTATAACATGAACGAAATTGACAAGCCACTGCTTGAGCTGCTTAGCATGTTAAGAATTGCTGAGCTCAACCTTAAGAAGGTTAAGCCCAACTCCATTTTGATGGTGCAAAAGGGCAAGGGCAAGGGCAAGCCCAAAGGCAAAGGAAAGTCCAAAGGCAAAGGAAAGTCCCAAGCCAAGGGCAAGGGCAAGGCACTGAAACCCAAAGGAGGGGTCGCCAAGAATGCTACCTGCTTCCACTACGGTCAGACCGGGCATTGGAAGAGGAACTGCAAAGTTTACCTGGAAGATCTTAAGAAGAAGAGAAGTGAGACTTCTACTTCAGGTATATATGTTATAGAAGTCAATCTATCTATTTCTTCATCATGGATATTAGATACCTGATGTGCTTCTCACATTTGTACTAATGTGCAGACGCTGAGAAATAGCAGGGCATTGATGAAGGGTGAGGTGGACCTACGCGTAGGCAATGGAGCACGGGTTGCTGCTGTTGCTGTAGGAACTTATCATCTATCTCTGCCTTCTGGGCTTGTATTAGAATTAGATGAATGTTGTTATGTGCCTGCTTTAACTAAGAACATAATTTCAATTTCTTGTTTAGACAAGAAAGGTGTTTCATTTATAATAAAGAACAAATGTTGTTCAGTTTATTTAAATGATATGTTCTATTGTAGTGCACCTCTGATGAACGGACTCTACATTCTAGACCTTGAAAACCCTATCTATAACATAAGTACCAAGAGGTTCAAGTCAAATGACATGAACCAAACCTATCTCTGGCATTGTCGCTTAGGTCATATAAATGACAAATGCTTATCCCAGCTCCATAAAGATGGTTTGCTGGACTCATTTGATTTTGAATCATATGAGACATGTGAGTCATGCCTTCTAGGCAAGATGACCAAGACTCCCTTTAGTGGACACAGTGAGAGAGCGACTGACTTGTTAGGTCTTATACATAGTAATGTATGTGGCTTTTCAATGTCACTGCTAGAGGTGGTTATAGGTACTTCATTATATTTACTGATAACTTCAGTAGATATGGTTATGTGTACCTGATGACACATAAGTCAGAATCCTTTGAAAAGTTCAAAGAATTCAAGAATGAAGTATAAAACCAGCTTGGCAAAAGTATTAAGATACTTCGATCAGATCGAGGTGGTGAATACCTTAGCCATGAGTTTCATAACTATCTAGCTGAGTGTGAGATTCTATCTCAACACACTCCTCCTGGAACACCACAGTGGAATGGTGTATCTGAAAGGAGGAATCGTACCTTATTAGATATGGTACGATCTATGATGAGTCACACAGATCTTCCTATGTATCTTTGGGGCTATGCTCTAGACACACCAGCCTTCATTCTCAACCGAGTTCCATCTAAGGCTGTAATAAAGATACCATATAGGATATGGACTGGGAGAGATGCCCAGGTGTCTTTTATGAGGATTTGGGGTTGTGAGGCTTACGTTAGACGTCAAGTCTCGGATAAACTGGGACCCAAATCCGACAAGTGCTATTTCATTAGATATCCCAAGGAAACGAAGGGATATTACTTCTACATTCCCAGTCAACACAAGGTAGTTGTGGCTAGGACTAGAGTATTTCTAGAAAAGGATTTTGTTTCTAGAAAAACTAGTGGGAGTACGTTAGATCTTGAAGAAGTTCAAGATGTGAACCATAGCACTGAAGCCTTGATGGAAGTTGAACTGGAACCACAAAGTGTTGTGGATGATGTTGTTCCACAAGGAGTTGAGGAACCACAACCAGTTCAAGTAGACCTACCTCTTCGCAGGTTTGATAGGGTACGTCGTCAGCCTGAGAGATACTCATTTCTCTTGTCTGACCATGATGACGTTGTGCTCATTGAGGATGAGCCTACCTCCTACCAGGAAGCTGTGATGAGACCAGATTCCGAGAAATGGCTAGAGTCCATGAGATTCGAGATGGAATCCATGTACACTAACCAAGTATAGACTTTGGTTAATCCACCTGAAGGGGTCAAACTCATTGGGTGTAAGTGGGTCTTTAAGAGAAAGACTGACATGGATGCACTTATTTATAAGGGTCGCTTGGTAGCTAAAGGTTTCAAGCAAATTCATGGTATTGACTATGATGAAACCTTTTCTCCAGTAGCGATGTTTAAATCCATTCGGATCATGCTTGCTATTGCAGCGTACCACTATTATGAGATCTGGCAAATGGATGTCAAAACCGCGTTTTTGAATGGAAACCTGCTCGAGGATGTGTACATGACACAACCTGAGGGTTTTGTAGATCCACAGCATACTGGCAGATTATGCAAGCTGCATAGGTCCATTTATGGACTAAAGCAAGCTTCTCGAAGCTGGAATCTTCGATTCGATGATGT